>NW_027125267.1:0-250000 GCF_033026475.1 Channa argus | reverse complement strand
TGTCAGCTTCCTGGCCTTCCACAATGCTAATCTGGACTTCACTCGCTGAAAACGCCCCTCCCAGTTGACGGTAGCACTATTCATTGGTTGGAATTGTACACCTAAGATCTGTATTGGCCCTTGACACACCGATAGTCCACCCGGAGCAACATCACGCCCCTTCCAACTCCCTTCACTGTACATTTGCCAATGTTGAGCCTAGCTCCTGAGACCCTTCAAAAATCCTCAAAACCTCCAAAGCTCTCACCACACACTCGTCACTGTCCAGCAACAATGTTGTGTCATCAGCGTACTGTGAAAGTTTCACCCGTAGGTCCCCTCCCCCTGGAACCAGGGTCACCCTCACACTGGCCTCTGCTCTGATGGCCTCTGCAGGGGAATGCAGGGGGGTGCTGAAGCCCTTCAACACCTTCAGCATCTGGGTGCAGCAGAACCGGGAACATCTGGGTGCAGCAGAACCTGGAACTGTCGACAACCGGTCCAGAAACCTAGTGGGTCCCGCACATATCGT
Source organism: Channa argus (assembly GCF_033026475.1). Lineage (NCBI taxonomy): Eukaryota > Metazoa > Chordata > Actinopteri > Anabantiformes > Channidae > Channa > Channa argus. The sequence continues at coordinate 249,489 of NW_027125267.1, read as the reverse complement.
GCAGCAGAAACCACATCAGAAAAGCGACCGAAAAATTCCTTTAATGCCAAGTCTGTCATAAAAGGGTTGAACATATGGACAGAAATTATCCTAAAGTTAGGTCTGTCCATATTTACCACCTCACACAAATTTAACGGGTGCTTGTTTGCCAATCTAGCACACCTTTCAGTGACAGCCTGATGAGTCTCAGCTGAAACAAATGAAACATCATACCCGGTTTGCCTGCTGATGCCACTGAATACAAAAAACGTCCTCCACCGTCAGATTCAACTGGCCCTTGATGATTCTGGTGCAAAACAAATCCCTTGGCATCACTTCCCTGTCGCTGCTCCTCCACTGGAACCTCAAAGTCCTGCGCAGTCCCACCCGAGGAATATTCCGGCCCTGGTTGGCGCCATGTTAGAAAAAGAAGAAAAAACACAGCCCGCGCTTCTCAAATGTACAAGTGTCAAGAACAGATTTTTTTTTTTTTTTTTTATATTTTATTAGAAAAAAATCAACAGTACAGTAACCATTATACTCCCAACACATGACTTGGCACTGTGTCCCCATTCGCATCCCCGCACCCCTGAAGTGAAACTGCCAATATCTCATGAAAGAAAAACAAACGACTCCAAAACAGAAAAACACAAGCAAAAGAAAGACACAATAAGAAAAACTGAAACATAACCTGTACCAGTGCACCATTATCTTTTATAGCAACCCAAAACCACCTTTCCACTTTTCTTTTGCAGCGTGATACCCCAACTTGTCCACATCCAACTTCATCCTTTCTGTCACCTCCCATTCGACCCCCTTAGCCACCCTCTCTGTAGTCCACTCCACTCCACTCCATTCCGTACGAGCTCCTGTCTTGCCAGCCATAGCCCCCTTTTGTATAGGCTCAGGAGCAACCACAAAATCCCCCACCCACTCCTAATGTGGGCTCCTACAAAACCCCTCTCCACCACCTGCCATGACAATGTAAGATCAGGCTTTGCCCTCCCCACCACCTTTTTTGCCTTAGCCCAGAGCTGTCTGGCAAAACTGCACTCCCACATAACATGGTACGCTGTCTCCCCAGCACCACACGATGGTCTCGGGCACAGAGGAGACCGGCCCAGACCGTGCCTGTGTATCTTGTCTCGCACCGGTAGCGTTCTGTGCAAGAAGGCCCAGTTCAGATGCTTCAGCCCATTACTTTGGCCTACTGCCTGAACACCCACCGTAACTGATGACGGTACCCCCAACAACGGAGATGGGTTTACCTTCCCTCTAACCACCCTGTACAGGACCCTTTGCTGCTTCCATATGCCATCTTCCAGGGCCTTAGGGTGAGCCCTCAGCCACTTGGCAACCCAGGCATAGTGCCACGGTAGCTGCTCTGACCTCGGACTTACATTGGACCAGTTCAGTATCCCTCTGGCAGCGTATAAAAAGAAATATTTCATACCTAAACTAGCCGGATGCCCCACCTCTGAAGCCATGTCCTGAAGCAGAGACGCCACAAAAATGGTGTCAAGTTTCAGGGGGAGGTCCAGATCATCCCTGCCACCCTCAGCCAAGCCCGACATCATGCGGCCACGTGCCACCCACTCATACCTCCCTCCCCATAGGAAATCGAAAATTGTTCTCGCCAGGGGCCGTCTGATGGCGACCGGCAGAGGGAAAACATATGCCAGGTGGAGCACAGAGGAGAGCATGTCCGCCTTGAGCACAAGCACTTTACCCAGAAGTGTCAGCTTCCTGGCCTTCCACAATGCTAATCTGGACTTCAATCGCTGAAAACGCCCCTCCCAGTTGACGGTAGCACTATTCATTGTTTGGAATTGTACACCTAAGATCTTTATTGGCCCTTGACACACCGATAGTCCACCCGGAGCAACATCACGCCCCTTCCAACTCCCTTCACTGTACATTTGCCAATGTTGAGCCTAGCTCCTGAGACCCTTCAAAAATCCTCAAAACCTCCAAAGCTCTCACCACACACTCGTCACTGTCCAGCAACAATGTTGTGTCATCAGTGTACTGTGAAAGTTTCACCCTTAGGTCCCCTCCCCCTGGTACCAGGGTCACCCTCACACTGGCGTCTGCTCTGATGGCCTCTGCAGGGGAATGCAGGGGGGGTGCTGAAGCCCTTCAACACCTTCAGCATCTGGGTGCAGCAGAACCGGGAACATCTGGGTGCAGCAGAACCTGGAACTGTCGACAACCAGTCCAGAAACCTAGTGGGTCCCGCACATATCGTGCAGCAGAAACCACATCAGAAAAGCGACCGAAAAATTCCTTTAATGCCAAGTCTGTCATAAAAGGGTTGAACATATGGAGACAAATTATCCTAAAGTTAGGTCTGTCCATATTTACCACCTCACACAAATTTAACGGGTGCTTGTTTGCCAATCTAGCACACCTTGCAGTGACAGCCTGATGAGTCTCAGCTGAAACAAATTAAACATCATACCCGGTTTGCCTGCTGATGCCACTGAATACAAAAAACGTCCTCCACCGTCAGATTCAACTGGCCCTTGATGATTCTGGTGCAAAACAAATCCCTTGGCATCACTTCCCTGTCGCTGCTCCTCCACTGGAACCTCAAAGTCCTGCGCAGTCCCACCCGAGGAATATTCCGGCCCTGGTTGGCGCCATGTTAGAAAAAGAAGAAAAAACACAGCCCGCGCTTCTCAAATGTACAAGTGTCAAGAACAGATTTTTTTTTTTTTTTTTTATATTTTATTAGAAAAAAATCAACAGTACAGTAACCATTATACTCCCAACACATGACTTGGCACTGTGTCCCCATTCGCATCCCCGCACCCCTGAAGTGAAACTGCCAATATCTCATGAAAGAAAAACAAACGACTCCAAAACAGAAAAACACAAGCAAAAGAAAGACACAATAAGAAAAACTGAAACATAACCTGTACCAGTGCACCATTATCTTTTATAGCAACCCAAAACCACCTTTCCACTTTTCTTTTGCAGCGTGATACCCCAACTTGTCCACATCCAACTTCATCCTTTCTGTCACCTCCCATTCGACCCCCTTAGCCACCCTCTCTGTAGTCCACTCCACTCCACTTCATTCCGTACGAGCTCCTGTCTTGCCAGCCATAGCCCCCTTTTGTATAGGCTCAGGAGCAACCACAAAATCCCCCACCCACTCCTAATGTGGGCTCATACAAAACCCCTCTCCACCACCTGCCATGTCAGTGTAAGATCAGGCTTTGCCCTCCCCACCACCTTTTTTGCCTTAGCCCAGAGCTGTCTGGTAAAACTGCACTCCCACATAACATGGTACGCTGTCTCCCCAGCACCACACGATGGTCTCGGGCAGAGAGGAGACCGGCCCAGACCGTGCCTGTGTATCTTGCCTCGCACCGGTAGCGTTCTGTGCAAGCAGGCCCAGTTCAGATCCTTCTGCCCATTACTCAGGCCTACTGCCTGAACACCCACCCAAACTGATGACGGTACCCCCAACAACGGAGACGGGTTTACCTTCCCTCTAACCACCCTGTACAGGACCCTTTGCTGCTTCCATATGCCATCTTCCAGGGCCTCAGGGTGAGCCCTCAGCCACTTGGCAACCCAGGCATAGTGCCACGGTAGCTGCTCTGACCTCGGACTTACATTGGACCAGTTCAGTATCCCTCTGGCAGCGTATAAAAAGAAATATTTCATACCTAAACTAGCAGGATGCCCCACCTCTGAAGCCATGTCCTGAAGCAGAGACGCCACAAAAATGGTGTCAAGTTTCAGGGGGAGGTCCGGCACATCCCTGCCACCCTCAGCCAAGCCCGACATCATGCGGCCACGTGCCACCCACTCATACCTCCCTCCCCATAGGAAATCGAAAATTGTTCTCGCCAGGGGCCGTCTGATGGCGATCGGCAGAGGGAAAACATATGCCAGGTGGAGCACAGAGGAGAGCATGTCCGCCTTGAGCACAAGCACTTTACCCAGAAGTGTCAGCTTCCTGGCCTTCCACAATGCTAATCTGGACTTCAATCGCTGAAAACGCCCCTCCCAGTTGACGGTAGCACTATTCATTGGTTGGAATTGTACACCTAAGATCTTTATTGGCCCTTGACACACCGATAGTCCACCCGGAGCAACATCAAGCCCCTTCCAACTCCCTTCACTGTACATTTGCCAATGTTGAGCCTAGCTCCTGAGACCCTTCCAAAATCCTCAAAACCTCCAAAGCTCTCACCACACACTCGTCACTGTCCAGCAACAATGTTGTGTCATCAGTGTACTGTGAAAGTTTCACCCGTAGGTCCCCTCCCCCTGGAACCAGGGTCACCCTCACACTGGCGTCTGCTCTGATGGCCTCTGCAGGGGAATGCAGGGGGGGTGCTGAAGCCCTTCAACACCTTCAGCATCTGGGTGCAGCAGAACCGGGAACATCTGGGTGCAGCAGAACCTGGAACTGTCGACAACCAGTCCAGAAACCTAGTGGGTCCCGCACATATCGTGCAGCAGAAACCACATCAGAAAAGCGACCGAAAAATTCCTTTAATGCCAAGTCTGTCATAAAAGGGTTGAACATATGGACAGAAATTATCCTAAAGTTAGGTCTGTCCATATTTACCACCTCACACAAATTCAACGGGTGCTTGTTTGCCAATCTAGCACACCTTGCAGTGACAGCCTGATGAGTCTCAGCTGAAACAAATGAAACATCATACCCGGTTGCCTGCTGATGCCACTGAATACAAAAAACGTCCTCCACCGTCAGATTCAACTGGCCCTTGATGATTCTGGTGCAAAACAAATCCCTTGGCATCACTTCCCTGTCGCTGCTCCTCCACTGGAACCTTAAAGTCCTGCGCAGTCCCACCCAAGGAATTGACCGGTCCTGGTTGGCAAACGCCATGTTAGAAAAAGAAGAAAAAACACAGCCCGCGCTTCTCAAATGTACAAGTGTCAAGAACAGATTTTTTTTTTTTTTTTTTTTTTATATTTTATTAGAAAAAAATCAACAGTACAGTAACCATTATACTCCCAACACATGACTTGGCACTGTGTCCCCATTCGCATCCTCGCACACCTGAAGTGAAACTGCCAATATCTCATGAAAGAAAAACAAACGACTCCAAAACAGAAAAACACAAGCAAAAGAAAGACACAATAAGAAAAACTGAAACATAACCTGTACCAGTGCACCTTTATCTTTTATAGCAACCCAAAACCACCTTTCCACTTTTCTTTTGCAGCGTGATACCCCAACTTGTCCACATCCCACTTCATCCTTTCTGTTACCTCTAATTCGACCCCCTTAGCCACCCTCTCTGTACTCCACTCCACTCCACTTCATTCCGTACGAGCTCCTGTCTTGCCAGCCATAGCCCCCTTTTGTATAGGCTCAGGAGCAACCACAAAATCCCCCACCCACTCCTAATGTGGGCTCCTACAAAACCCCTCTCCACCACCTGCCATGTCAGTGTAAGATCAGGCTTTGCCCTCCCCACCACCTTTTTTGCCTTAGCCCAGAGCTGTCTGGTAAAACTGCACTCCCACATAACATGGTACGCTGTCTCCCCAGCAACACACGATGGTCTCGGACACAGAGGAGACCGGCCCAGACCGTGCCTGTGTATCTTGTCTCGCACCGGTAGCGTTCTGTGCAAGCAGGCCCAGTTCAGATCCTTCAGCCCATTAGTTTGGCCTACTGCCTGAACACCCACCGTAACTGATGACGGTACCCCCAACAACGGAGACGGGTTTACCTTCCCTCTAACCACCCTGTACAGGACCCTTTGCTGCTTCCATATGCCATCTTCCAGGGCCTTAGGGTGAGCCCTCAGCCACTTGGCAACCCAGGCATAGTGCCACGGTAGCTGCTCTGACCTCGGACCTACATTGGACCAGTTTAGTATCCCTCTGGCAGCGTATAAAAAGAAATATTTCATACCTAAACTAGCCGGATGCCCCACCTCTGAAGCCATGTCCTGAAGCAGAGACGCCACAAAAATGGTGTCAAGTTTCAGGGGGAGGTCTGGCACATCCCTGCCACCCTCAGCCAAGCCCGACATCATGCGGCCACGTGCCACCCACTCATACCTCCCTCCCCATAGGAAATTGAAAATTGTTCTCGTCAGGGGCCGTCTGATGGCGACCGGCAGAGGGAAAACAGAGTGGAGAGCATGTCCGCCTTGAGCACAAGCACTTTACCCAGAAGTGTCAGCTTCCTGGCCTTCCACAATGCTAATCTGGACTTCAATCGCTGAAAACGCCCCTCCCAGTTGACGGTAGCACTATTCATTGGTTGGAATTGTACACCTAAGATCTTTATTGGCCCTTGACACACCGATAGTCCACCCGGAGCAACATCACGCCCCTTCCAACTCCCTTCACTGTACATTTGCCAATGTTGAGCCTAGCTCCTGAGACCCTTCCAAAATCCTCAAACCCTCCAAAGCTCTCACCACACACTCGTCACTGTCCAGCAACAATGTTGTGTCATCAGTGTACTGTGAAAGTTTCACCCGTAGGTCCCCTCCCCCTGGAACCAGGGTCACCCTCACACTGGCGTCTGCTCTGATGGCCTCTGCAGGGGAATGCAGGGGGGGTGCTGAAGCCCTTCAACACCTTCAGCATCTGGGTGCAGCAGAACCGGGAACATCTGGGTGCAGCAGAACCTGGAACTGTCGACAACCAGTCCAGAAACCTAGTGGGTCCCGCACATATCGTGCAGCAGAAACCACATCAGAAAAGCGACCGAAAAATTCCTTTAATGCCAAGTCTGTCATAAAAGGGTTGAACATATGGACAGAAATTATCCTAAAGTTAGGTCTGTCCATATTTACCACCTCACACAAATTCAACGGGTGCTTGTTTGCCAATCTAGCACACCTTGCAGTGACAGCCTGATGAGTCTCAGCTGAAACAAATGAAACATCATACCCGGTTGCCTGCTGATGCCACTGAATACAAAAAACGTCCTCCACCGTCAGATTCAACTGGCCCTTGATGATTCTGGTGCAAAACAAATCCCTTGGCATCACTTCCCTGTCGCTGCTCCTCCACTGGAACCTCAAAGTCCTGCGCAGTCCCACCCAAGGAATTGTCCGGCCCTGGTTGGCGCCAGGTTAGAAAAAGAAGAAAAAACACAGCGCGCGCTTCTCAATTGTACAAGTGACAAGAACAGATTTTTTTTTTTTTTTTTTTTATATTTTATTAGAAAAAATCAACAGTACAGTAACCATTATACTCCCAACACATGACTTGGCACTGTGTCCCCATTCGCATCCCCGCACCCCTGAAGTGAAACTGCCCATATGTCATGAAAGAAAAACAAACGACTCCAAAACAGAAAAACACAAGCAAAAGAAAGACACAATAAGAAAAACTGAAACATAACCTGTACCAGTGCACCGTTATCTTTTATAGCAACCCAAAACCACCTTTCCACTTTTCTTTTGCAGCGTGATACCCCAACTTGTCCACATCCCACTTCATCCTTTCTGTTACCTCTAATTCGACCCCCTTAGCCACCCTCTCTGTACTCCACTCCACTCCACTTCATTCCGTACGAGCTCCTGTCTTGCCAGCCATAGCCCCCTTTTGTATAGGCTCAGGAGCAACCACAAAATCCCCCACCCACTCCTAATGTGGGCTCCTACAAAACCCCTCTCCACCACCTGCCATGTCAGTGTAAGATCAGGCTTTGCCCTCCCCACCACCTTTTTTGCCTTAGCCCAGAGCTGTCTGGCAAAACTGCACTCCCACATAACATGGTACGCTGTCTCCCCAGCACCACACGATGGTCTCGGGCACAGAGGAGACCGGCCCAGACCGTGCCTGTGTATCTTGTCTCGCACCGGTAGCGTTCTGTGCAAGCAGGCCCAGTTCAGATCCTTCTGCCCATTACTCAGGCCTACTGCCTGAACACCCACCCAAACTGATGACGGTACCCCCAACAACGGAGACGGGTTTACCTTCCCTCTAACCACCCTGTACAGGACCCTTTGCTGCTTCCATATGCCATCTTCCAGGGCCTCAGGGTGAGCCCTCAGCCACTTGGCAACCCAGGCATAGTGCCACAGTAGCTGCTCTGACCTCGGACTTACATTGGACCAGTTCAGTATCCCTCTGGCAGCGTATATAAAGAAATATTTCATACCTAAACTAGCCGGATGCCCCACCTCTGAAGCCATGTCCTGAAGCAGAGACGCCACAAAAATGGTGTCAAGTTTCAGGGGGAGGTCCGGCACATCCCTGCCACCCTCAGCCAAGCCCGACATCATGCGGCCACGTGCCACCCACTCATACCTCCCTCCCCATAGGAAATCGAAAATTGTTCTCGCCAGGGGCCGTCTGATGGCGACCGGCAGAGGGAAAACATATGCCAGGTGGAGCACAGAGGAGAGCATGTCCGCCTTGAGCACAAGCACTTTACCCAGAAGTGTCAGCTTCCTGGCCTTCCACAATGCTAATCTGGACTTCAATCGCTGAAAACGCCCCTCCCAGTTGACGGTAGCACTATTCATTGGTTGGAATTGTACACCTAAGATCTTTATTGGCCCTTGACACACCGATAGTCCACCCGGAGCAACATCACGCCCCTTCCAACTCCCTTCACTGTACATTTGCCAATGTTGAGCCTAGCTCCTGAGACCCTTCCAAAATCCTCAAAACCTCCAAAGCTCTCACCACACACTCGTCACTGTCCAGCAACAATGTTGTGTCATCAGTGTACTGTGAAAGTTTCACCCTTAGGTCCCCTCCCCCTGGTACCAGGGTCACCCTCACACTGGCGTCTGCTTTGATGGCCTCTGCAGGGGAATGCAGGGGGGGTGCTGAAGCCCTTCAACACCTTCAGCATCTGGGTGCAGCAGAACCGGGAACATCTGGGTGCAGCAGAACCTGGAACTGTCGACAACCAGTCCAGAAACCTAGTGGGTCCCGCACATATCGTGCAGCAGAAACCACATCAGAAAAGCGACCGAAAAATTCCTTTAATGCCAAGTCTGTCATAAAAGGGTTGAACATATGGAGACAAATTATCCTAAAGTTAGGTCTGTCCATATTTACCACCTCACACAAATTTAACGGGTGCTTGTTTGCCAATCTAGCACACCTTGCAGTGACAGCCTGATGAGTCTCAGCTGAAACAAATTAAACATCATACCCGGTTTGCCTGCTGATGCCACTGAATACAAAAAACGTCCTCCACCGTCAGATTCAACTGGCCCTTGATGATTCTGGTGCAAAACAAATCCCTTGGCATCACTTCCCTGTCGCTGCTCCTCCACTGGAACCTCAAAGTCCTGCGCAGTCCCACCCGAGGAATTGTCCGGCCCTGGTTGGCGCCATGTTAGAAAAAGAAGAAAAAACACAGCGCGCGCTTCTCAATTGTACAAGTGACAAGAACAGATTTTTTTTTTTATTTTTTTTTATATTTTATTAGAAAAAATCAACAGTACAGTAACCATTATACTCCCAAAACATGACTTGGCACTGTGTTCCCATTCGCATCCCCGCACCCCTGAAGTGAAACTGCCCATATGTCATGAAAGAAAAACAAACGACTCCAAAACAGAAAAACACAAGCAAAAGAAAGACACAATAAGAAAAACTGAAACATAACCTGTACCAGTGCACCATTATCTTTTATAGCAACCCAAAACCACCTTTCCACTTTTCTTTTGCAGCGTGATACCCCAACTTGTCCACATCCAACTTCATCCTTTCTGTCACCTCCCATTCGACCCCCTTAGCCACCCTCTCTGTAGTCCACTCCACTCCACTCCATTCCGTACGAGCTCCTGTCTTGCCAGCCATAGCCCCCTTTTGTATAGGCTCAGGAGCAACCACAAAATCCCCCACCCACTCCTAATGTGGGCTCCTACAAAACCCCTCTCCACCACCTGCCATGTCAGTGTAAGATCAGGCTTTGCCCTCCCCACCACCTTTTTTGCCTTAGCCCAGAGCTGTCTGGCAAAACTGCACTCCCACATAACATGGTACGCTGTCTCCCCAGCACCACACGATGGTCTCGGGCACAGAGGAGACCGGCCCAGACCGTGCCTGTGTATCTTGCCTCGCACCGGTAGCGTTTTGTGCAAGCAGGCCCAGTTCAGATCCTTCTGCCCATTACTCAGGCCTACTGCCTGAAGACCCACCCAAACTGATGACGGTACCCCCAACACCGGAGACGGGTTTACCTTCCCTCTAACCACCCTGTACAGGACCCTTTGCTGCTTCCATATGCCATCTTCCAGGGCCTTAGGGTGAGCCCTCAGCCACTTGGCAACCAACGCATAGTGCCACGGTAGCTGCTCTGACCTCGGACCTACATTGGACCAGTTTAGTACCCTCTGGCAGCGTATAAAAAGAAATATTTCATACCTAAACTAGCCGGATGCCCCACCTCTGAAGCCATGTCCTGAAGCAGAGACGCCACAAAAACGGTGTCAAGTTTCAGGGGGAGGTCCGGCACATCCCTGCCACCCTCAGCCAAGCCCGACATCATGCGGCCAAGTGCCACCCACTCATACCTCCCTCCCCATAGGAAATTGAAAATTGTTCTCGCCAGGGGCCGTCTGATGGCGACCGGCAGAGGGAAAACAGAGTGGAGAGCATGTCCGCCTTGAGCACAAGCACTTTACCCAGAAGTGTCAGCTTCCTGGCATTCCACAATGCTAATCTGGACTTCACTCGCTGAAAACGCCCCTCCCAGTTGACGGTAGCACTATTCATTGGTTGGAATTGTACACCTAAGATCTGTATTGGCCCTTGACACACCGATAGTCCACCCGGAGCAACATCACGCCCCTTCCAACTCCCTTCACTGTACATTTGCCAATGTTGAGCCTAGCTCCTGAGACCCTTCAAAAATCCTCAAAACCTCCAAAGCTCTCACCACACACTCGTCACTGTCCAGCAACAATGTTGTGTCATCAGCGTACTGTGAAAGTTTCACCCGTAGGTCCCCTCCCCCTGGAACCAGGGTCACCCTCACACTGGCGTCTGCTCTGATGGCCTCTGCAGGGGAATGCAGGGGGGTGCTGAAGCCCTTCAACACCTTCAGCATCTGGGTGCAGCAGAACCGGGAACATCTGGGTGCAGCAGAACCTGGAACTGTCGACAACCAGTCCAGAAACCTAGTGGGTCCCGCACATATCGTGCAGCAGAAACCACATCAGAAAAGCGACCGAAAAATTCCTTTAATGCCAAGTCTGTCATAAAAGGGTTGAACATATGGACAGAAATTATCCTAAAGTTAGGTCTGTCCATATTTACCACCTCACACAAATTCAACGGGTGCTTGTTTGCCAATCTAGCACACCTTGCAGTGACAGCCTGATGAGTCTCAGCTGAAACAAATGAAACATCATACCCGGTTGCCTGCTGATGCCACTGAATACAAAAAACGTCCTCCACCGTCAGATTCAACTGGCCCTTGATGATTCTGGTGCAAAACAAATCCCTTGGCATCACTTCCCTGTCGCTGCTCCTCCACTGGAACCTCAAAGTCCTGCGCAGTCCCACCCGAGGAATTGTCCGGCCCTGGTTGGCAAACGCCATGTTAGAAAAAGAAGAAAAAACACAGCGCGCGCTTCTCAATTGTACAATTGACAAGAACAGATTTTTTTTTAATTTTTTTTTATTTTTTATTAGAAAAAATCAACAGTACAGTAACCATTATACTCCCAACACATGACTTGGCACTGTGTCCCCATTCGCATCCCCGCACCCCTGAAGTGAAACTGCCCATATGTCATGAAAGAAAAACAAACGACTCCAAAACAGAAAAACACAAGCAAAAGAAAGACACAATAAGAAAAACTGAAACATAACCTGTACCAGTGCACCATTATCTTTTATAGCAACCCAAAACCACCTTTCCACTTTTCTTTTGCAGTGTGATACCCCAACTTGTCCACATCCAACTTCATCCTTTCTGTCACCTCCCATTCGACCCCCTTAGCCACCCTCTCTGTAGTCCACTCCACTCCACTCCATTCCGTACGAGCTCCTGTCTTGCCAGCCATAGCCCCCTTTTGTATAGGCTCAGGAGCAACCACAAAATCCCCCACCCACTCCTAATGTGGGCTCCTACAAAACCCCTCTCCACCACCTGCCATGACAGTGTCAGATCAGGCTTTGCCCTCCCCACCACCTTTTTTGCCTTAGCCCAGAGCTGTCTGGCAAAACTGCACTCCCACATAACTTGGTACGCTGTCTCCCCAGCACCATACGATGGTCTCGGGCACAGAGGAGACCGGCCCAGACCGTGCCTGTGTATCTTGTCTCGCACCGGTAGCGTTCTGTGCAAGAAGGCCCAGTTCAGATCCTTCAGCCCATTACTTTGGCCTACTGCCTGAACACCCACCGTAACTGATGACGGTACCCCCAACAACGGAGATGGGTTTACCTTCCCTCTAACCACCCTGTACAGGACCCTTTGCTGCTTCCATATGCCATCTTCCAGGGCCTTAGGGTGAGCCCTCAGCCACTTGGCAACCCAGGCATAGTGCCACGGTAGCTGCTCTGACCTCGGACTTACATTGGACCAGTTCAGTATCCCTCTGGCAGCGTATAAAAAGAAATATTTCATACCTAAACTAGCCGGATGCCCCACCTCTGAAGCCATGTCCTGAAGCAGAGACGCCACAAAAATGGTGTCAAGTTTCAGGGGGAGGTCCAGATCATCACTGCCACCCTCAGCCAAGCCCGACATCATGCGGCCACGTGCCACCCACTCATACCTCCCTCCCCATAGGAAATCGAAAATTGTTCTCGCCAGGGGCCGTCTGATGGCGACCGGCAGAGGGAAAACATATGCCAGGTGGAGCACAGAGGAGAGCATGTCCGCCTTGAGCACAAGCACTTTACCCAGAAGTGTCAGCTTCCTGGCCTTCCACAATGCTAATCTGGACTTCACTCGCTGAAAACGCCCCTCCCAGTTGACGGTAGCACTATTCATTGGTTGGAATTGTACACCTAAGATCTTTATTGGCCCTTGACACACCGATAGTCCACCCGGAGCAACATCACGCCCCTTCCAACTCCCTTCACTGTACATTTGCCAATGTTGAGCCTAGCTCCTGAGACCCTTCAAAAATCCTCAAAACCTCCAAAGCTCTCACCACACACTCGTCACTGTCCAGCAACAATGTTGTGTCATCAGTGTACTGTGAAAGTTTAACCCTTAGGTCCCCTCCCCCTGGTACCAGGGTCACCCTCACACTGGCGTCTGCTTTGATGGCCTCTGCAGGGAAATGCAGGGGGGGTGCTGAAGCCCTTCAACACCTTCAGCATCTGGGTGCAGCAGAACCGGGAACATCTGGGTGCAGCAGAACCTGGAACTGTCGACAACCAGTCCAGAAACCTAGTGGGTCCCGCACATATCGTGCAGCAGAAACCACATCAGAAAAGCGACCGAAAAATTCCTTTAATGCCAAGTCTGTCATAAAAGGGTTGAACATATGGACAGAAATTATCCTAAAGTTAGGTCTGTCCATATTTACCACCTCACACAAATTTAACGGGTGCTTGTTTGCCAATCTAGCACACCTTGCAGTGACAGCCTGATGAGTCTCAGCTGAAACAAATTAAACATCATACCCGGTTTGCCTGCTGATGCCACTGAATACAAAAAACGTCCTCCACCGTCAGATTCAACTGGCCCTTGATGATTCTGGTGCAAAACAAATCCCTTGGCATCACTTCCCTGTCGCTGCTCCTCCACTGGAACCTCAAAGTCCTGCGCAGTCCCACCCGAGGAATTGTCCGGCCCTGGTTGGCGCCATGTTAGAAAAAGAAGAAAAAACACAGCGCGCGCTTCTCAATTGTACAAGTGACAAGAACAGATTTTTTTTTTTTTTTTTTTTTATATTTTATTAGAAAAAAATCAACAGTACAGTAACCATTATACTCCCAAAACATGACTTGGCACTGTGTCCCCATTCGCATCCCCGCACCCCTGAAGTGAAACTGCCCATATGTCATGAAAGAAAAACAAACGACTCCAAAACAGAAAAACACAAGCAAAAGAAAGACACAATAAGAAAAACTGAAACATAACCTGTACCAGTGCACCATTATCTTTTATAGCAACCCAAAACCACCTTTCCACTTTTCTTTTGCAGCGTGATACCCCAACTTGTCCACATCCAACTTCATCCTTTCTGTCACCTCCCATTCGACCCCCTTAGCCACCCTCTCTGTAGTCCACTCCACTCCACTCCATTCCGTACGAGCTCCTGTCTTGCCAGCCATAGCCCCCTTTTGTATAGGCTCAGGAGCAACCACAAAATCCCCCACCCACTCCTAATGTGGGCTCCTACAAAACCCCTCTCCACCACCTGCCATGTCAGTGTAAGATCAGGCTTTGCCCTCCCCACCACCTTTTTTGCCTTAGCCCAGAGCTGTCTGGCAAAACTGCACTCCCACATAACATGGTACGCTGTCTCCCCAGCACCACACGATGGTCTCGGGCACAGAGGAGACCGGCCCAGACCGTGCCTGTGTATCTTGCCTCGCACCGGTAGCGTTTTGTGCAAGCAGGCCCAGTTCAGATCCTTCTGCCCATTACTCAGGCCTACTGCCTGAAGACCCACCCAAACTGATGAAGGTACCCCCAACACCGGAGACGGGTTTACCTTCCCTCTAACCACCCTGTACAGGACCCTTTGCTGCTTCCATATGCCATCTTCCAGGGCCTTAGGGTGAGCCCTCAGCCACTTGGCAACCCAGGCATAGTGCCACGGTAGCTGCTCTGACCTCGGACCTACATTGGACCAGTTTAGTACCCTCTGGCAGCGTATAAAAAGAAATATTTCATACCTAAACTAGCCGGATGCCCCACCTCTGAAGCCATGTCCTGAAGCAGAGACGCCACAAAAACGGTGTCAAGTTTCAGGGGGAGGTCCGGCACATCCCTGCCACCCTCAGCCAAGCCCGACATCATGCGGCCAAGTGCCACCCACTCATACCTCCCTCCCCATAGGAAATTGAAAATTGTTCTCGCCAGGGGCCGTCTGATGGCGACCGGCAGAGGGAAAACAGAGTGGAGAGCATGTCCGCCTTGAGCACAAGCACTTTACCCAGAAGTGTCAGCTTCCTGGCATTCCACAATGCTAATCTGGACTTCACTCGCTGAAAACGCCCCTCCCAGTTGACGGTAGCACTATTCATTGGTTGGAATTGTACACCTAAGATCTGTATTGGCCCTTGACACACCGATAGTCCACCCGGAGCAACATCATGCCCCTTCCAACTCCCTTCACTGTACATTTGCCAATGTTGAGCCTAGCTCCTAAGACCCTTCAAAAATCCTCAAAACCTCCAAAGCTCTCACCACACACTCGTCACTGTCCAGCAACAATGTTGTGTCATCAGCGTACTGTGAAAGTTTCACCCGTAGGTCCCCTCCCCCTGGAACCAGGGTCACCCTCACACTGGCGTCTGCTCTGATGGCCTCTGCAGGGGAATGCAGGGGGGTGCTGAAGCCCTTCAACACCTTCAGCATCTGGGTGCAGCAGAACCGGGAACATCTGGGTGCAGCAGAACCTGGAACTGTCGACAACCAGTCCAGAAACCTAGTGGGTCCCGCACATATCGTGCAGCAGAAACCACATCAGAAAAGCGACCGAAAAATTCCTTTAATGCCAAGTCTGTCATAAAAGGGTTGAACATATGGACAGAAATTATCCTAAAGTTAGGTCTGTCCATATTTACCACCTCACACAAATTCAACGGGTGCTTGTTTGCCAATCTAGCACACCTTGCAGTGACAGCCTGATGAGTCTCAGCTGAAACAAATGAAACATCATACCCGGTTGCCTGCTGATGCCACTGAATACAAAAAACGTCCTCCACCGTCAGATTCAACTGGCCCTTGATGATTCTGGTGCAAAACAAATCCCTTGGCATCACTTCCCTGTCGCTGCTCCTCCACTGGAACCTCAAAGTCCTGCGCAGTCCCACCCGAGGAATTGTCCGGCCCTGGTTGGCAAACGCCATGTTAGAAAAAGAAGAAAAAACACAGCGCGCGCTTCTCAATTGTACAATTGACAAGAACAGATTTTTTTTTTATTTTTTTTTTATTTTTTATTAGAAAAAATCAACAGTACAGTAACCATTATACTCCCAACACATGACTTGGCACTGTGTCCCCATTCGCATCCCCGCACCCCTGAAGTGAAACTGCCCATATGTCATGAAAGAAAAACAAACGACTCCAAAACAGAAAAACACAAGCAAAAGAAAGACACAATAAGAAAAACTGAAACATAACCTGTACCAGTGCACCATTATCTTTTATAGCAACCCAAAACCACCTTTCCACTTTTCTTTTGCAGCGTGATACCCCAACTTGTCCACATCCAACTTCATCCTTTCTGTCACCTCCCATTCGACCCCCTTAGCCACCCTCTCTGTAGTCCACTCCACTCCACTCCATTCCGTACGAGCTCCTGTCTTGCCAGCCATAGCCCCCTTTTGTATAGGCTCAGGAGCAACCACAAAATCCCCCACCCACTCCTAATGTGGGCTCCTACAAAACCCCTCTCCACCACCTGCCATGTCAGTGTAAGATCAGGCTTTGCCCTCCCCACCACCTTTTTTGCCTTAGCCCAGAGCTGTCTGGCAAAACTGCACTCCCACATAACATGGTACGCTGTCTCCCCAGCACCACACGATGGTCTCGGGCACAGAGGAGACCGGCCCAGACCGTGCCTGTGTATCTTGCCTCGCACCGGTAGCGTTTTGTGCAAGCAGGCCCAGTTCAGATCCTTCTGCCCATTACTCAGGCCTACTGCCTGAAGACCCACCCAAACTGATGAAGGTACCCCCAACACCGGAGACGGGTTTACCTTCCCTCTAACCACCCTGTACAGGACCCTTTGCTGCTTCCATATGCCATCTTCCAGGGCCTTAGGGTGAGCCCTCAGCCACTTGGCAACCCAGGCATAGTGCCACGGTAGCTGCTCTGACCTCGGACCTACATTGGACCAGTTTAGTACCCTCTGGCAGCGTATAAAAAGAAATATTTCATACCTAAACTAGCCGGATGCCCCACCTCTGAAGCCATGTCCTGAAGCAGAGACGCCACAAAAACGGTGTCAAGTTTCAGGGGGAGGTCCGGCACATCCCTGCCACCCTCAGCCAAGCCCGACATCATGCGGCCAAGTGCCACCCACTCATACCTCCCTCCCCATAGGAAATTGAAAATTGTTCTCGCCAGGGGCCGTCTGATGGCGACCGGCAGAGGGAAAATTGAGTGGAGAGCATGTCCGCCTTGAGCACAAGCACTTTACCCAGAAGTGTCAGCTTCCTGGCCTTCCACAATGCTAATCTGGACTTCACTCGCTGAAAACGCCCCTCCCAGTTGACGGTAGCACTATTCATTGGTTGGAATTGTACACCTAAGATCTGTATTGGCCCTTGACACACCGATAGTCCACCCGGAGCAACATCATGCCCCTTCCAACTCCCTTCACTGTACATTTGCCAATGTTGAGCCTAGCTCCTAAGACCCTTCAAAAATCCTCAAAACCTCCAAAGCTCTCACCACACACTCGTCACTGTCCAGCAACAATGTTGTGTCATCAGCGTACTGTGAAAGTTTCACCCGTAGGTCCCCTCCCCCTGGAACCAGGGTCACCCTCACACTGGCGTCTGCTCTGATGGCCTCTGCAGGGGAATGCAGGGGGGTGCTGAAGCCCTTCAACACCTTCAGCATCTGGGTGCAGCAGAACCGGGAACATCTGGGTGCAGCAGAACCTGGAACTGTCGACAACCAGTCCAGAAACCTAGTGGGTCCCGCACATATCGTGCAGCAGAAACCACATCAGAAAAGCGACCGAAAAATTCCTTTAATGCCAAGTCTGTCATAAAAGGGTTGAACATATGGACAGAAATTATCCTAAAGTTAGGTCTGTCCATATTTACCACCTCACACAAATTCAACGGGTGCTTGTTTGCCAATCTAGCACACCTTGCAGTGACAGCCTGATGAGTCTCAGCTGAAACAAATGAAACATCATACCCGGTTGCCTGCTGATGCCACTGAATACAAAAAACGTCCTCCACCGTCAGATTCAACTGGCCCTTGATGATTCTGGTGCAAAACAAATCCCTTGGCATCACTTCCCTGTCGCTGCTCCTCCACTGGAACCTCAAAGTCCTGCGCAGTCCCACCCGAGGAATTGTCCGGCCCTGGTTGGCAAACGCCATGTTAGAAAAAGAAGAAAAAACACAGCGCGCGCTTCTCAATTGTACAATTGACAAGAACAGATTTTTTTTTTATTTTTTTTTTATTTTTTATTAGAAAAAATCAACAGTACAGTAACCATTATACTCCCAACACATGACTTGGCACTGTGTCCCCATTCGCATCCCCGCACCCCTGAAGTGAAACTGCCCATATGTCATGAAAGAAAAACAAACGACTCCAAAACAGAAAAACACAAGCAAAAGAAAGACACAATAAGAAAAACTGAAACATAACCTGTACCAGTGCACCATTATCTTTTATAGCAACCCAAAACCACCTTTCCACTTTTCTTTTGCAGTGTGATACCCCAACTTGTCCACATCCAACTTCATCCTTTCTGTCACCTCCCATTCGACCCCCTTAGCCACCCTCTCTGTAGTCCACTCCACTCCACTCCATTCCGTACGAGCTCCTGTCTTGCCAGCCATAGCCCCCTTTTGTATAGGCTCAGGAGCAACCACAAAATCCCCCACCCACTCCTAATGTGGGCTCCTACAAAACCCCTCTCCACCACCTGCCATGACAGTGTCAGATCAGGCTTTGCCCTCCCCACCACCTTTTTTGCCTTAGCCCAGAGCTGTCTGGCAAAACTGCACTCCCACATAACTTGGTACGCTGTCTCCCCAGCACCATACGATGGTCTCGGGCACAGAGGAGACCGGCCCAGACCGTGCCTGTGTATCTTGTCTCGCACCGGTAGCGTTCTGTGCAAGAAGGCCCAGTTCAGATCCTTCAGCCCATTACTTTGGCCTACTGCCTGAACACCCACCGTAACTGATGACGGTACCCCCAACAACGGAGATGGGTTTACCTTCCCTCTAACCACCCTGTACAGGACCCTTTGCTGCTTCCATATGCCATCTTCCAGGGCCTTAGGGTGAGCCCTCAGCCACTTGGCAACCCAGGCATAGTGCCACGGTAGCTGCTCTGACCTCGGACTTACATTGGACCAGTTCAGTATCCCTCTGGCAGCGTATAAAAAGAAATATTTCATACCTATACTAGCCGGATGCCCCACCTCTGAAGCCATGTCCTGAAGCAGAGACGCCACAAAAATGGTGTCAAGTTTCAGGGGGAGGTCCAGATCATCCCTGCCACCCTCAGCCAAGCCCGACATCATGCGGCCACGTGCCACCCACTCATACCTCCCTCCCCATAGGAAATCGAAAATTGTTCTCGCCAGGGGCCGTCTGATGGCGACCGGCAGAGGGAAAACATATGCCAGGTGGAGCACAGAGGAGAGCATGTCCGCCTTGAGCACAAGCACTTTACCCAGAAGTGTCAGCTTCCTGGCCTTCCACAATGCTAATCTGGACTTCACTCGCTGAAAACGCCCCTCCCAGTTGACGGTAGCACTATTCATTGGTTGGAATTGTACACCTAAGATCTGTATTGGCCCTTGACACACCGATAGTCCACCCGGAGCAACATCACGCCCCTTCCAACTCCCTTCACTGTACATTTGCCAATGTTGAGCCTAGCTCCTGAGACCCTTCAAAAATCCTCAAAACCTCCAAAGCTCTCACCACACACTCGTCACTGTCCAGCAACAATGTTGTGTCATCAGCGTACTGTGAAAGTTTCACCCGTAGGTCCCCTCCCCCTGGAACCAGGGTCACCCTCACACTGGCGTCTGCTCTGATGGCCTCTGCAGGGGAATGCAGGGGGGTGCTGAAGCCCTTCAACACCTTCAGCATCTGGGTGCAGCAGAACCGGGAACATCTGGGTGCAGCAGAACCTGGAACTGTCGACAACCGGTCCAGAAACCTAGTGGGTCCCGCACATATCGTGCAGCAGAAACCACATCAGAAAAGCGACCGAAAAATTCCTTTAATGCCAAGTCTGTCATAAAAGGGTTGAACATATGGACAGAAATTATCCTAAAGTTAGGTCTGTCCATATTTACCACCTCACACAAATTCAACGGGTGCTTGTTTGCCAATCTAGCACACCTTGCAGTGACAGCCTGATGAGTCTCAGCTGAAACAAATGAAACATCATACCCGGTTGCCTGCTGATGCCACTGAATACAAAAAACGTCCTCCACCGTCAGATTCAACTGGCCCTTGATGATTCTGGTGCAAAACAAATCCCTTGGCATCACTTCCCTGTCGCTGCTCCTCCACTGGAACCTCAAAGTCCTGCGCAGTCCCACCCGAGGAATTGTCCGGCCCTGGTTGGCAAACGCCATGTTAGAAAAAGAAGAAAAAACAAAGCGCGCGCTTCTCAATTGTACCATTGACAAGAACAGATTTTTTTTAAATTTTTTTTTTATTTTTTATTAGAAAAAATTAACAGTACAGTAACCATTATACTCCCAACACATGACTTAGCACTGTGTCCCCATTCGCATCCCCGCACCCCTGAAGTGAAACTGCCCATATGTCATGAAAGAAAAACAAACGACTCCAAAACAGAAAAACACAAGCAAAAGAAAGACACAATAAGAAAAACTGAAACATAACCTGTACCAGTGCACCATTATCTTTTATAGCAACCCAAAACCACCTTTCCACTTTTCTTTTGCAGCGTGATACCCCAACTTGTCCACATCCAACTTCATCCTTTCTGTCACCTCCCATTCGACCCCCTTAGCCACCCTCTCTGTAGTCCACTCCACTCCACTCCATTCCGTACGAGCTCCTGTCTTGCCAGCCATAGCCCCCTTTTGTATAGGCTCAGGAGCAACCACAAAATCCCCCACCCACTCCTAATGTGGGCTCCTACAAAACCCCTCTCCACCACCTGCCATGACAATGTAAGATCAGGCTTTGCCCTCCCCACCACCTTTTTTGCCTTAGCCCAGAGCTGTCTGGCAAAACTGCACTCCCACATAACTTCGTACGCTGTCTCCCCAGCACCACACGATGGTCTCGGGCACAGAGGAGACCGGCCCAGACCGTGCCTGTGTATCTTGTCTCGCACCGGTAGCGTTCTGTGCAAGAAGGCCCAGTTCAGATCCTTCAGCCCATTACTTTGGCCTACTGCCTGAACACCCACCGTAACTGATGACGGTACCCCCAACAACGGAGATGGGTTTACCTTCCCTCTAACCACCCTGTACAGGACCCTTTGCTGCTTCCATATGCCATCTTCCAGGGCCTTAGGGTGAGCCCTCAGCCACTTGGCAACCCAGGCATAGTGCCACGGTAGCTGCTCTGACCTCGGACTTACATTGGACCAGTTCAGTATCCCTCTGGCAGCGTATAAAAAGAAATATTTCATACCTATACTAGCCGGATGCCCCACCTCTGAAGCCATGTCCTGAAGCAGAGACGCCACAAAAATGGTGTCAAGTTTCAGGGGGAGGTCCAGATCATCCCTGCCACCCTCAGCCAAGCCCGACATCATGCGGCCACGTGCCACCCACTCATACCTCCCTCCCAATAGGAAATCGAAAATTGTTCTCGCCAGGGGCCGTCTGATGGCGACCGGCAGAGGGAAAACATATGCCAGGTGGAGCACAGAGGAGAGCATGTCCGCCTTGAGCACAAGCACTTTACCCAGAAGTGTCAGCTTCCTGGCCTTCCACAATGCTAATCTGGACTTCACTCGCTGAAAACGCCCCTCCCAGTTGACGGTAGCACTATTCATTGGTTGGAATTGTACACCTAAGATCTGTATTGGCCCTTGACACACCGATAGTCCACCCGGAGCAACATCACGCCCCTTCCAACTCCCTTCACTGTACATTTGCCAATGTTGAGCCTAGCTCCTGAGACCCTTCCAAAATCCTCAAAACCTCCAAAGCTCTCACCACACACTCGTCACTGTCCAGCAACAATGTTGTGTCATCAGCGTACTGTGAAAGTTTCACCCGTAGGTCCCCTCCCCCTGGAACCAGGGTCACCCTCACACTGGCCTCTGCTCTGATGGCCTCTGCAGGGGAATGCAGGGGGGTGCTGAAGCCCTTCAACACCTTCAGCATCTGGGTGCAGCAGAACCGGGAACATCTGGGTGCAGCAGAACCTGGAACTGTCGACAACCGGTCCAGAAACCTAGTGGGTCCCGCACATATCGTGCAGCAGAAACCACATCAGAAAAGCGACCGAAAAATTCCTTTAATGCCAAGTCTGTCATAAAAGGGTTGAACATATGGACAGAAATTATCCTAAAGTTAGGTCTGTCCATATTTACCACCTCACACAAATTCAACGGGTGCTTGTTTGCCAATCTAGCACACCTTTCAGTGACAGCCTGATGAGTCTCAGCTGAAACAAATGAAACATCATACCCGGTTGCCTGCTGATGCCACTGAATACAAAAAACGTCCTCCACCGTCAGATTCAACTGGCCCTTGATGATTCTGGTGCAAAACAAATCCCTTGGCATCACTTCCCTGTCGCTGCTCCTCCACTGGAACCTCAAAGTCCTGCGCAGTCCCACCCGAGGAATTGTCCGGCCCTGGTTGGCAAACGCCATGTTAGAAAAAGAAGAAAAAACAAAGCGCGCGCTTCTCAATTGTACAATTGACAAGAACAGATTTTTTAAAAAATTTTTTTTTATTTTTTATTAGAAAAAATCAACAGTACAGTAACCATTATACTCCCAACACATGACTTAGCACTGTGTCCCCATTCGCATCCCCGCACCCCTGAAGTGAAACTGCCCATATGTCATGAAAGAAAAACAAACGACTCCAAAACAGAAAAACACAAGCAAAAGAAAGACACAATAAGAAAAACTGAAACATAACCTGTACCAGTGCACCATTATCTTTTATAGCAACCCAAAACCACCTTTCCACTTTTCTTTTGCAGCGTGATACCCCAACTTGTCCACATCCAACTTCATCCTTTCTGTCACCTCCCATTCGACCCCCTTAGCCACCCTCTCTGTAGTCCACTCCACTCCACTCCATTCCGTACGAGCTCCTGTCTTGCCAGCCATAGCCCCCTTTTGTATAGGCTCAGGAGCAACCACAAAATCCCCCACCCACTCCTAATGTGGGCTCCTACAAAACCCCTCTCCACCACCTGCCATGACAATGTAAGATCAGGCTTTGCCCTCCCCACCACCTTTTTTGCCTTAGCCCAGAGCTGTCTGGCAAAACTGCACTCCCACATAACATGGTACGCTGTCTCCCCAGCACCACACGATGGTCTCGAGCACAGAGGAGACCGGCCCAGACCGTGCCTGTGTATCTTGTCTCGCACCGGTAGCGTTCTGTGCAAGAAGGCCCAGTTCAGATCCTTCAGCCCATTAGTTTGGCCTACTGCCTGAACACCCACCGTAACTGATGACGGTACCCCCAACAACGGAGACGGGTTTACCTTCCCTCTAACCACCCTGTACAGGACCCTTTGCTGCTTCCATATGCCATCTTCCAGGGCCTTAGGGTGAGCCCTCAGCCACTTGGCAACCCAGGCATAGTGCCACGGTAGCTGCTCTGACCTCGGACCTACATTGGACCAGTTTAGTATCCCTCTGGCAGCGTATAAAAAGAAATATTTCATACCTAAACTAGCCGGATGCCCCACCTCTGAAGCCATGTCCTGAAGCAGAGACGCCACAAAAATGGTGTCAAGTTTCAGGGGGAGGTCCGGCACATCCCTGCCACCCTCAGCCAAGCCCGACATCATGCGGCCACGTGCCACCCACTCATACCTCCCTCCCCATAGGAAATTGAAAATTGTTCTCGTCAGGGGCCGTCTGATGGCGACCGGCAGAGGGAAAACAGAGTGGAGAGCATGTCCGCCTTGAGCACAAGCACTTTACCCAGAAGTGTCAGCTTCCTGGCCTTCCACAATGCTAATCTGGACTTCAATCGCTGAAAACGCCCCTCCCAGTTGACGGTAGCACTATTCATTGGTTGGAATTGTACACCTAAGATCTTTATTGGCCCTTGACACACCGATAGTCCACCCGGAGCAACATCACGCCCCTTCCAACTCCCTTCACTGTACATTTGCCAATGTTGAGCCTAGCTCCTGAGACCCTTCAAAAATCCTCAAAACCTCCAAAGCTCTCACCACACACTCGTCACTGTCCAGCAACAATGTTGTGTCATCAGTGTACTGTGAAAGTTTCACCCGTAGGTCCCCTCCCCCTGGAACCAGGGTCACCCTCACACTGGCGTCTGCTCTGATGGCCTCT
Source organism: Channa argus (assembly GCF_033026475.1). Taxonomy (NCBI): domain Eukaryota; kingdom Metazoa; phylum Chordata; class Actinopteri; order Anabantiformes; family Channidae; genus Channa; species Channa argus. Next base: position 225,185 of record NW_027125267.1, on the reverse strand, counting down.
GCAGGGGAATGCAGGGGGGGTGCTGAAGCCCTTCAACACCTTCAGCATCTGGGTGCAGCAGAACCGGGAACATCTGGGTGCAGCAGAACCTGGAACTGTCGACAACCAGTCCAGAAACCTAGTGGGTCCCGCACATATCGTGCAGCAGAAACCACATCAGAAAAGCGACCGAAAAATTCCTTTAATGCCAAGTCTGTCATAAAAGGGTTGAACATATGGACAGAAATTATCCTAAAGTTAGGTCTGTCCATATTTACCACCTCACACAAATTCAACGGGTGCTTGTTTGCCAATCTAGCACACCTTGCAGTGACAGCCTGATGAGTCTCAGCTGAAACAAATGAAACATCATACCCGGTTGCCTGCTGATGCCACTGAATACAAAAAACGTCCTCCACCGTCAGATTCAACTGGCCCTTGATGATTCTGGTGCAAAACAAATCCCTTGGCATCACTTCCCTGTCGCTGCTCCTCCACTGGAACCTCAAAGTCCTGCGCAGTCCCACCCAAGGAATTGTCCGGCCCTGGTTGGCGCCAGGTTAGAAAAAGAAGAAAAAACACAGCGCGCGCTTCTCAATTGTACAAGTGACAAGAACAGATTTTTTTTTTTTTTTTTTTTTATATTTTATTAGAAAAAATCAACAGTACAGTAACCATTATACTCCCAACACATGACTTGGCACTGTGTCCCCATTCGCATCCCCGCACCCCTGAAGTGAAACTGCCCATATGTCATGAAAGAAAAACAAACGACTCCAAAACAGAAAAACACAAGCAAAAGAAAGACACAATAAGAAAAACTGAAACATAACCTGTACCAGTGCACCGTTATCTTTTATAGCAACCCAAAACCACCTTTCCACTTTTCTTTTGCAGCGTGATACCCCAACTTGTCCACATCCCACTTCATCCTTTCTGTTACCTCTAATTCGACCCCCTTAGCCACCCTCTCTGTACTCCACTCCACTCCACTTCATTCCGTACGAGCTCCTGTCTTGCCAGCCATAGCCCCCTTTTGTATAGGCTCAGGAGCAACCACAAAATCCCCCACCCACTCCTAATGTGGGCTCCTACAAAACCCCTCTCCACCACCTGCCATGACAGTGTAAGATCAGGCTTTGCCCTCCCCACCACCTTTTTTGCCTTAGCCCAGAGCTGTCTGGTAAAACTGCACTCCCACATAACATGGTACGCTGTCTCCCCAGCACCACACGATGGTCTCGGGCAGAGAGGAGACCGGCCCAGACCGTGCCTGTGTATCTTGCCTCGCACCGGTAGCGTTCTGTGCAAGCAGGCCCAGTTCAGATCCTTCTGCCCATTACTCAGGCCTACTGCCTGAACACCCACCCAAACTGATGACGGTACCCCCAACAACGGAGACGGGTTTACCTTCCCTCTAACCACCCTGTACAGGACCCTTTGCTGCTTCCATATGCCATCTTCCAGGGCCTCAGGGTGAGCCCTCAGCCACTTGGCAACCCAGGCATAGTGCCACGGTAGCTGCACTGACCTCGGACTTACATTGGACCAGTTCAGTATCCCTCTGGCAGCGTATAAAAAGAAATATTTCATACCTAAACTAGCAGGATGCCCCACCTCTGAAGCCATGTCCTGAAGCAGAGACGCCACAAAAATGGTGTCAAGTTTCAGGGGGAGGTCCGGCACATCCCTGCCACCCTCAGCCAAGCCCGACATCATGCGGCCACGTGCCACCCACTCATACCTCCCTCCCCATAGGAAATCGAAAATTGTTCTCGCCAGGGGCCGTCTGATGGCGATCGGCAGAGGGAAAACATATGCCAGGTGGAGCACAGAGGAGAGCATGTCCGCCTTGAGCACAAGCACTTTACCCAGAAGTGTCAGCTTCCTGGCCTTCCACAATGCTAATCTGGACTTCAATCGCTGAAAACGCCCCTCCCAGTTGACGGTAGCACTATTCATTGGTTGGAATTGTACACCTAAGATCTTTATTGGCCCTTGACACACCGATAGTCCACCCGGAGCAACATCAAGCCCCTTCCAACTCCCTTCACTGTACATTTGCCAATGTTGAGCCTAGCTCCTGAGACCCTTCCAAAATCCTCAAAACCTCCAAAGCTCTCACCACACACTCGTCACTGTCCAGCAACAATGTTGTGTCATCAGTGTACTGTGAAAGTTTCACCCGTAGGTCCCCTCCCCCTGGAACCAGGGTCACCCTCACACTGGCGTCTGCTCTGATGGCCTCTGCAGGGGAATGCAGGGGGGGTGCTGAAGCCCTTCAACACCTTCAGCATCTGGGTGCAGCAGAACCGGGAACATCTGGGTGCAGCAGAACCTGGAACTGTCGACAACCAGTCCAGAAACCTAGTGGGTCACGCACATATCGTGCAGCAGAAACCACATCAGAAAAGCGACCGAAAAATTCCTTTAATGCCAAGTCTGTCATAAAAGGGTTGAACATATGGACAGAAATTATCCTAAAGTTAGGTCTGTCCATATTTACCACCTCACACAAATTCAACGGGTGCTTGTTTGCCAATCTAGCACACCTTGCAGTGACAGCCTGATGAGTCTCAGCTGAAACAAATGAAACATCATACCCGGTTGCCTGCTGATGCCACTGAATACAAAAAACGTCCTCCACCGTCAGATTCAACTGGCCCTTGATGATTCTGGTGCAAAACAAATCCCTTGGCATCACTTCCCTGTCGCTGCTCCTCCACTGGAACCTCAAAGTCCTGCGCAGTCCCACCCAAGGAATTGACCGGTCCTGGTTGGCAAACGCCATGTTAGAAAAAGAAGAAAAAACACAGCCCGCGCTTCTCAAATGTACAAGTGTCAAGAACAGATTTTTTTTTTTTTTTTTTTTATATTTTATTAGAAAAAAATCAACAGTACAGTAACCATTATACTCCCAACACATGACTTGGCACTGTGTCCCCATTCGCATCCTCGCACACCTGAAGTGAAACTGCCAATATCTCATGAAAGAAAAACAAACGACTCCAAAACAGAAAAACACAAGCAAAAGAAAGACACAATAAGAAAAACTGAAACATAACCTGTACCAGTGCACCGTTATCTTTTATAGCAACCCAAAACCACCTTTCCACTTTTCTTTTCAAGCGTGATACCCCAACTTGTCCACATCCCACTTCATCCTTTCTGTTACCTCTAATTCGACCCCCTTAGCCACCCTCTCTGTACTCCACTCCACTCCACTTCATTCCGTACGAGCTCCTGTCTTGCCAGCCATAGCCCCCTTTTGTATAGGCTCAGGAGCAACCACAAAATCCCCCACCCACTCCTAATGTGGGCTCCTACAAAACCCCTCTCCACCACCTGCCATGTCAGTGTAAGATCAGGCTTTGCCCTCCCCACCACCTTTTTTGCCTTAGCCCAGAGCTGTCTGGTAAAACTGCACTCCCACATAACATGGTACGCTGTCTCCCCAGCACCACACGATGGTCTCGGGCACAGAGGAGACCGGCCCAGACCGTGCCTGTGTATCTTGTCTCGCACCGGTAGCCTTCTGTGCAAGCAGGCCCAGTTCAGATCCTTCAGCCCATTAGTTTGGCCTACTGCCTGAACACCCACCGTAACTGATGACGGTACCCCCAACAACGGAGACGGGTTTACCTTCCCTCTAACCACCCTGTACAGGACCCTTTGCTGCTTCCATATGCCATCTTCCAGGGCCTTAGGGTGAGCCCTCAGCCACTTGGCAACCCAGGCATAGTGCCACGGTAGCTGCTCTGACCTCGGACCTACATTGGACCAGTTTAGTATCCCTCTGGCAGCGTATAAAAAGAAATATTTCATACCTAAACTAGCCGGATGCCCCACCTCTGAAGCCATGTCCTGAAGCAGAGACGCCATAAAAATGGTGTCAAGTTTCAGGGGGAGGTCCGGCACATCCCTGCCACCCTCAGCCAAGCCCGACATCATGCGGCCACGTGCCACCCACTCATACCTCCCTCCCCATAGGAAATTGAAAATTGTTCTCGTCAGGGGCCGTCTGATGGCGACCGGCAGAGGGAAAACAGAGTGGAGAGCATGTCCGCCTTGAGCACAAGCACTTTACCCAGAAGTGTCAGCTTCCTGGCCTTCCACAATGCTAATCTGGACTTCAATCGCTGAAAACGCCCCTCCCAGTTGACGGTAGCACTATTCATTGGTTGGAATTGTACACCTAAGATCTTTATTGGCCCTTGACACACCGATAGTCCACCCGGAGCAACATCACGCCCCTTCCAACTCCCTTCACTGTACATTTGCCAATGTTGAGCCTAGCTCCTGAGACCCTTCAAAAATCCTCAAAACCTCCAAAGCTCTCACCACACACTCGTCACTGTCCAGCAACAATGTTGTGTCATCAGTGTACTGTGAAAGTTTCACCCGTAGGTCCCCTCCCCCTGGAACCAGGGTCACCCTCACACTGGCGTCTGCTCTGATGGCCTCTGCAGGGGAATGCAGGGGGGGTGCTGAAGCCCTTCAACACCTTCAGCATCTGGGTGCAGCAGAACCGGGAACATCTGGGTGCAGCAGAACCTGGAACTGTCGACAACCAGTCCAGAAACCTAGTGGGTCCCGCACATATCGTGCAGCAGAAACCACATCAGAAAAGCGACCGAAAAATTCCTTTAATGCCAAGTCTGTCATAAAAGGGTTGAACATATGGACAGAAATTATCCTAAAGTTAGGTCTGTCCATATTTACCACCTCACACAAATTCAACGGGTGCTTGTTTGCCAATCTAGCACACCTTGCAGTGACAGCCTGATGAGTCTCAGCTGAAACAAATGAAACATCATACCCGGTTGCCTGCTGATGCCACTGAATACAAAAAACGTCCTCCACCGTCAGATTCAACTGGCCCTTGATGATTCTGGTGCAAAACAAATCCCTTGGCATCACTTCCCTGTCGCTGCTCCTCCACTGGAACCTCAAAGTCCTGCGCAGTCCCACCCAAGGAATTGTCCGGCCCTGGTTGGCGCCAGGTTAGAAAAAGAAGAAAAAACACAGCGCGCGCTTCTCAATTGTACAAGTGACAAGAACAGATTTTTTTTTTTTTTTTTTTTATATTTTATTAGAAAAAATCAACAGTACAGTAACCATTATACTCCCAACACATGACTTGGCACTGTGTCCCCATTCGCATCCCCGCACCCCTGAAGTGAAACTGCCCATATGTCATGAAAGAAAAACAAACGACTCCAAAACAGAAAAACACAAGCAAAAGAAAGACACAATAAGAAAAACTGAAACATAACCTGTACCAGTGCACCGTTATCTTTTATAGCAACCCAAAACCACCTTTCCACTTTTCTTTTGCAGCGTGATACCCCAACTTGTCCACATCCCACTTCATCCTTTCTGTTACCTCTAATTCGACCCCCTTAGCCACCCTCTCTGTACTCCACTCCACTCCACTTCATTCCGTACGAGCTCCTGTCTTGCCAGCCATAGCCCCCTTTTGTATAGGCTCAGGAGCAACCACAAAATCCCCCACCCACTCCTAATGTGGGCTCCTACAAAACCCCTCTCCACCACCTGCCATGTCAGTGTAAGATCAGGCTTTGCCCTCCCCACCACCTTTTTTGCCTTAGCCCAGAGCTGTCTGGCAAAACTGCACTCCCACATAACATGGTACGCTGTCTCCCCAGCACCACACGATGGTCTCGGGCACAGAGGAGACCGGCCCAGACCGTGCCTGTGTATCTTGTCTCGCACCGGTAGCGTTCTGTGCAAGCAGGCCCAGTTCAGATCCTTCTGCCCATTACTCAGGCCTACTGCCTGAACACCCACCCAAACTGATGACGGTACCCCCAACAACGGAGACGGGTTTACCTTCCCTCTAACTACCCTGTACAGGACCCTTTGCTGCTTCCATATGCCATCTTCCAGGGCCTCAGGGTGAGCCCTCAGCCACTTGGCAACCCAGGCATAGTGCCACGGTAGCTGCTCTGACCTCGGACTTACATTGGACCAGTTCAGTATCCCTCTGGCAGCGTATATAAAGAAATATTTCATACCTAAACTAGCCGGATGCCCCACCTCTGAAGCCATGTCCTGAAGCAGAGACGCCACAAAAATGGTGTCAAGTTTCAGGGGGAGGTCCGGCACATCCCTGCCACCCTCAGCCAAGCCCGACATCATGCGGCCACGTGCCACCCACTCATACCTCCCTCCCCATAGGAAATCGAAAATTGTTCTCGCCAGGGGCCGTCTGATGGCGACCGGCAGAGGGAAAACATATGCCAGGTGGAGCACAGAGGAGAGCATGTCCGCCTTGAGCACAAGCACTTTACCCAGAAGTGTCAGCTTCCTGGCCTTCCACAATGCTAATCTGGACTTCAATCGCTGAAAACGCCCCTCCCAGTTGACGGTAGCACTATTCATTGGTTGGAATTGTACACCTAAGATCTTTATTGGCCCTTGACACACCGATAGTCCACCCGGAGCAACATCACGCCCCTTCCAACTCCCTTCACTGTACATTTGCCAATGTTGAGCCTAGCTCCTGAGACCCTTCCAAAATCCTCAAAACCTCCAAAGCTCTCACCACACACTCGTCACTGTCCAGCAACAATGTTGTGTCATCAGTGTACTGTGTAAGTTTCACCCGTAGGTCCCCTCCCCCTGGAACCAGGGTCACCCTCACACTGGCGTCTGCTCTGATGGCCTCTGCAGGGGAATGCAGGGGGGGTGCTGAAGCCCTTCAACACCTTCAGCATCTGGGTGCAGCAGAACCGGGAACATCTGGGTGCAGCAGAACCTGGAACTGTCGACAACCAGTCCAGAAACCTAGTGGGTCCCGCACATATCGTGCAGCAGAAACCACATCAGAAAAGCGACCGAAAAATTCCTTTAATGCCAAGTCTGTCATAAAAGGGTTGAACATATGGACAGAAATTATCCTAAAGTTAGGTCTGTCCATATTTACCACCTCACACAAATTCAACGGGTGCTTGTTTGCCAATCTAGCACACCTTGCAGTGACAGCCTGATGAGTCTCAGCTGAAACAAATGAAACATCATACCCGGTTGCCTGCTGATGCCACTGAATACAAAAAACGTCCTCCACCGTCAGATTCAACTGGCCCTTGATGATTCTGGTGCAAAACAAATCCCTTGGCATCACTTCCCTGTCGCTGCTCCTCCACTGGAACCTCAAAGTCCTGCGCAGTCCCACCCGAGGAATTGTCCGGTCCTGTTTGGCAAACGCCATGTTAGAAAAAGAAGAAAAAACACAGCCCGCGCTTCTCAAATGTACAAGTGTCAAGAACAGATTTTTTTTTTTTTTTTTTATATTTTATTAGAAAAAAATCAACAGTACAGTAACCATTATACTCCCAACACATGACTTGGCACTGTGTCCCCATTCGCATCCCCGCACCCCTGAAGTGAAACTGCCCATATGTCATGAAAGAAAAACAAACGACTCCAAAACAGAAAAACACAAGCAAAAGAAAGACACAATAAGAAAAACTGAAACATAACCTGTACCAGTGCACCATTATCTTTTATAGCAACCCAAAACCACCTTTCCACTTTTCTTTTGCAGCGTGATACCCCAACTTGTCCACATCCCACTTCATCCTTTCTGTCACCTCCCATTCGACCCCCTTAGCCACCCTCTCTGTACTCCACTCCACTCCACTTCATTCCGTACGAGCTCCTGTCTTGCCAGCCATAGCCCCCTTTTGTATAGGCTCAGGAGCAACCACAAAATCCCCCACCCACTCCTAATGTGGGCTCCTACAAAACCCCTCTCCACCACCTGCCATGTCAGTGTAAGATCAGGCTTTGCCCTCCCCACCACCTTTTTTGCCTTAGCCCAGAGCTGTCTGGTAAAACTGCACTCCCACATAACATGGTACGCTGTCTCCCCAGCACCACACGATGGTCTCGGGCACAGAGGAGACCGGCGCAGACCGTGCCTGTGTATCTTGTCTCGCACCGGTAGCGTTTTGTGCAAGCAGGCCCAGTTCAGATCCTTCTGCCCATTACTCAGGCCTACTTCCTGAACACCCACCCAAACTGATGACGGTACCCCCAACAACGGAGACGGGTTTACCTTCCCTCTAACCACCCTGTACAGGACCCTTTGCTTCTTCCATATGCCATCTTCCAGGGCCTCAGGGTGAGCCCTCAGCCACTTGGCAACCAACGCATAGTGCCACGGTAGCTGCTCTGACCTCGGACTTACATTGGACCAGTTCAGTATCCCTCTGGCAGCGTATAAAAAGAAATATTTCATACCTAAACTAGCCGGATGCCCCACCTCTGAAGCCATGTCCTGAAGCAGAGACGCCACAAAAATGGTGTCAAGTTTCAGGGGGAGGTCCGGCACATCCCTACCACCCTCAGCCAAGCCCGACATAATGCGGCCACGTGCCACCCACTCATACCTCCCTCCCCATAGGAAATCGAAAATTGTTCTCGCCAGGGGCCGTCTGATGGCGACCGGCAGAGGGAAAACATATGCCAGGTGGAGCACAGAGGAGAGCGTGTCCGCCTTGAGCACAAGCACTTTACCCAGAAGAGTCAGCTTCCTGGCCTTCCACAATGCTAATCTGGACTTCAATCGCTGAAAACGCCCCTCCCAGTTGACGGTAGCACTATTCATTGGTTGGAATTGTACACCTAAGATCTTTATTGGCCCTTGACACACCGATAGTCCACCCGGAGCAACATCACGCCCCTTCCAACTCCCTTCACTGTACATTTGCCAATGTTGAGCCTAGCTCCTGAGACCCTTCAAAAATCCTCAAAACCTCCAAAGCTCTCACCACACACTCGTCACTGTCCAGCAACAATGTTGTGTCATCAGTGTACTGTGAAAGTTTCACCCGTAGGTCCCCTCCCCCTGGAACCAGGGTCACCCTCACACTGGCGTCTGCTCTGATGGCCTCTGCAGGGGAATGCAGGGGGGGTGCCTAAGCCCTTCAACACCTTCAGCATCTGGGTGCAGCAGAACCGGGAACATCTGGGTGGAGCAGAACCTGGAACTGTCGACAACCAGTCCAGAAACCTAGTGGGTCCCGCACATATCGTGCAGCAGAAACCACATCAGAAAAGCGACCGAAAAATTCCTTTAATGCCAAGTCTGTCATAAAAGTGTTGAACATATGGACAGAAATTATCCTAAAGTTAGGTCTGTCCATATTTACCACCTCACACAAATTCAACGGGTGCTTGTTTGCCAATCTAGCACACCTTGCAGTGACAGCCTGATGAGTCTCAGCTGAAACAAATGAAACATCATACCCGGTTGCCTGCTGATGCCACTGAATACAAAAAACGTCCTCCACCATCAGATTCAACTGGCCCTTGATGATTCTGGTGCAAAACAAATCCCTTGGCATAACTTCCCTGTCGCTGCTCCTCCACTGGAACCTCAAAGTCCTGCGCAGTCCCACCCAAGGAATTGACCGGCCCTGGTTGGCAAACGCCATGTTAGAAAAAGAAGAAAAAACACAGCGCGCGCTTCTCAAATGTACAAGTGTCAAGAACAGAATTTTTTTTTTTTTTTTTTATATTTTATTAGAAAAAAATCAACAGTACAGTAACCAACACATGACTTGGCACTGTGTCCCCATTCGCATCCCCGCACCCCTGAAGTGAAACTGTCAATATCTCATGTAAGAAAAACAAACGACTCCAAAACAGGAAAACACAAGCAAAAGAAAGACAACTGAAAACTGAAAACTGAAACATAACCTGTACCAGTGCACCATTATCTTTTATAGCAACCCAAAACCACCTTTCCACTTTTCTTTTGCAGCGTGATACCCCAACTTGTCCACATCCCACTTCATCCTTTCTGTCACCTCTAATTCGACCCACTTAGCCACCCTCTCTGTACTCCACTCCACTCCACTTCATTCCGTACGAGCTCCTGTCTTGCCAGCCATAGCCCCCTTTTGTATAGGCTCAGGAGCAACCACAAAATCCCCCACCCACTCCTAATGTGGGCTACTACAAAACCCCTCTCCACCACCTGCCATGACAGTGTAAGATCAGGCTTTGCCCTCCCCACCACCTTTTTTGCCTTAGCCCAGAGCTGTCTGGCAAAACTGCACTCCCACATAACTTGGTACGCTGTCTCCCCAGCACCACACGATGGTCTCAGGCACAGAGGAGACCGGCCCAGACCGTGCCTGTGTATCTTGTCTCGCACCGGTAGCGTTCTGTGCAAGAAGGCCCAGTTCAGATCCTTCAGCCCATTACTTTGGCCTACTGCCTGAACACCCACCGTAACTGATGACGGTACCCCCAACAACGGAGACGGGTTTACCTTCCCTCTAACCACCCTGTACAGGACCCTTTGCTGCTTCCATATGCCATCTTCCAGGGCCTTAGGGTGAGCCCTCAGCCACTTGGCAACCAACGCATAGTGCCACGGTAGCTGCTCTGACCTCGGACCTACATTGGACCAGTTTAGTATCCCTCTGGCAGCGTATAAAAAGAAATATTTCATACCTATACTAGCCGGATGCCCCACCTCTGAAGCCATGTCCTGAAGCAGAGACGCCACAAAAATGGTGTCAAGTTTCAGGGGGACGTCCGGCACATCCCTGCCACCCTCAGCCAAGCCCGACATCATGCGGCCAAGTGCCACCCACTCATACCTCCCTCCCCATAGGAAATCGAAAATTGTTCTCGCCAGGGGCCGTCTGATGGCGACCGGCAGAGGGAAAACATATGCCAGGTGGAGCACAGAGGAGAGCATGTCCGCCTTGAGCACAAGCACTTTACCCAGAAGTGTCAGCTTCCTGGCCTTCCACAATGCTAATCTGGACTTCACTCGCTGAAAACGCCCCTCCCAGTTGACGGTAGCACTATTCATTGGTTGGAATTGTACACCTAAGATCTGTATTGGCCCTTGACACACCGATAGTCCACCCGGAGCAACATCACGCCCCTTCCAACTCCCTTCACTGTACATTTGCCAATGTTGAGCCTAGCTCCTGAGACCCTTCAAAAATCCTCAAAACCTCCAAAGCTCTCACCACACACTCGTCACTGTCCAGCAACAATGTTGTGTCATCAGCGTACTGTGAAAGTTTCACCCGTAGGTCCCCTCCCCCTGGAACCAGGGTCACCCTCACACTGGCGTCTGCTCTGATGGCCTCTGCAGGGGAATGCAGGGGGGTGCTGAAGCCCTTCAACACCTTCAGCATCTGGGTGCAGCAGAACCGGGAACATCTGGGTGCAGCAGAACCTGGAACTGTCGACAACCGGTCCAGAAACCTAGTGGGTCCCGCACATATCGTGCAGCAGAAACCACATCAGAAAAGCGACCGAAAAATTCCTTTAATGCCAAGTCTGTCATAAAAGGGTTGAACATATGGACAGAAATTATCCTAAAGTTAGGTCTGTCCATATTTACCACCTCACACAAATTCAACGGGTGCTTGTTTGCCAATCTAGCACACCTTGCAGTGACAGCCTGATGAGTCTCAGCTGAAACAAATGAAACATCATACCCGGTTGCCTGCTGATGCCACTGAATACAAAAAACGTCCTCCACCGTCAGATTCAACTGGCCCTTGATGATTCTGGTGCAAAACAAATCCCTTGGCATCACTTCCCTGTCGCTGCTCCTCCACTGGAACCTCAAAGTCCTGCGCAGTCCCACCCGAGGAATTGTCCGGCCCTGGTTGGCAAACGCCATGTTAGAAAAAGAAGAAAAAACAAAGCGCGCGCTTCTCAATTGTACAATTGACAAGAACAGATTTTTTTTAAATTTTTTTTTTATTTTTTATTAGAAAAAATCAACAGTACAGTAACCATTATACTCCCAACACATGACTTAGCACTGTGTCCCCATTCGCATCCCCGCACCCCTGAAGTGAAACTGCCCATATGTCATGAAAGAAAAACAAACGACTCCAAAACAGAAAAACACAAGCAAAAGAAAGACACAATAAGAAAAACTGAAACATAACCTGTACCAGTGCACCATTATCTTTTATAGCAACCCAAAACCACCTTTCCACTTTTCTTTTGCAGCGTGATACCCCAACTTGTCCACATCCAACTTCATCCTTTCTGTCACCTCCCATTCGACCCCCTTAGCCACCCTCTCTGTAGTCCACTCCACTCCACTCCATTCCGTACGAGCTCCTGTCTTGCCAGCCATAGCCCCCTTTTGTGTAGGCTCAGGAGCAACCACAAAATCCCCCACCCACTCCTAGTGTGGGCTCCTACAAAACCCCTCTCCACCACCTGCCATGACAATGTAAGATCAGGCTTTGCCCTCCCCACCACCTTTTTTGCCTTAGCCCAGAGCTGTCTGGCAAAACTGCACTCCCACATAACTTGGTACGCTGTCTCCCCAGCACCACACGATGGTCTCGGGCACAGAGGAGACCGGCCCAGACCGTGCCTGTGTATCTTGTCTCGCACCGGTAGCGTTCTGTGCAAGAAGGCCCAGTTCAGATCCTTCAGCCCATTACTTTGGCCTACTGCCTGAACACCCACCGTAACTGATGACGGTACCCCCAACAACGGAGATGGGTTTACCTTCCCTCTAACCACCCTGTACAGGACCCTTTGCTGCTTCCATATGCCATCTTCCAGGGCCTTAGGGTGAGCCCTCAGCCACTTGGCAACCCAGGCATAGTGCCACGGTAGCTGCTCTGACCTCGGACTTACATTGGACCAGTTCAGTATCCCTCTGGCAGCGTATAAAAAGAAATATTTCATACCTAAACTAGCCGGATGCCCCACCTCTGAAGCCATGTCCTGAAGCAGAGACGCCACAAAAATGGTGTCAAGTTTCAGGGGGAGGTCCAGATCATCCCTGCCACCCTCAGCCAAGCCCGACATCATGCGGCCACGTGCCACCCACTCATACCTCCCTCCCCATAGGAAATCGAAAATTGTTCTCGCCAGGGTCCGTCTGATGGCGACCGGCAGAGGGAAAACATATGCCAGGTGGAGCACAGAGGAGAGCATGTCCGCCTTGAGCACAAGCACTTTACCCAGAAGTGTCAGCTTCCTGGCCTTCCACAATGCTAATCTGGACTTCAATCGCTGAAAACGCCCCTCCCAGTTGACGGTAGCACTATTCATTGGTTGGAATTGTACACCTAAGATCTTTATTGGCCCTTGACACACCGATAGTCCACCCGGAGCAACATCACGCCCCTTCCAACTCCCTTCACTGTACATTTGCCAATGTTGAGCCTAGCTCCTGAGACCCTTCAAAAATCCTCAAAACCTCCAAAGCTCTCACCACACACTCGTCACTGTCCAGCAACAATGTTGTGTCATCAGTGTACTGTGAAAGTTTCACCCTTAGGTCCCCTCCCCCTGGTACCAGGGTCACCCTCACACTGGCGTCTGCTTTGATGGCCTCTGCAGGGGAATGCAGGGGGGGTGCTGAAGCCCTTCAACACCTTCAGCATCTGGGTGCAGCAGAACCGGGAACATCTGGGTGCAGCAGAACCTGGAACTGTCGACAACCAGTCCAGAAACCTAGTGGGTCCCGCACATATCGTGCAGCAGAAACCACATCAGAAAAGCGACCGAAAAATTCCTTTAATGCCAAGTCTGTCATAAAAGGGTTGAACATATGGAGACAAATTATCCTAAAGTTAGGTCTGTCCATATTTACCACCTCACACAAATTTAACGGGTGCTTGTTTGCCAATCTAGCACACCTTGCAGTGACAGCCTGATGAGTCTCAGCTGAAACAAATTAAACATCATACCCGGTTTGCCTGCTGATGCCACTGAATACAAAAAACGTCCTCCACCGTCAGATTCAACTGGCCCTTGATGATTCTGGTGCAAAACAAATCCCTTGGCATCACTTCCCTGTCGCTGCTCCTCCACTGGAACCTCAAAGTCCTGCGCAGTCCCACCCGAGGAATTGTCCGGCCCTGGTTGGCGCCATGTTAGAAAAAGAAGAAAAAACACAGCGCGCGCTTCTCAATTGTACAAGTGACAAGAACAGATTTTTTTTTTTATTTTTTTTTATATTTTATTAGAAAAAATCAACAATACAGTAACCATTATACTCCCAAAACATGACTTGGCACTGTGTCCCCATTCGCATCCCCGCACCCCTGAAGTGAAACTGCCCATATGTCATGAAAGAAAAACAAACGACTCCAAAACAGAAAAACACAAGCAAAAGAAAGACACAATAAGAAAAACTGAAACATAACCTGTACCAGTGCACCATTATCTTTTATAGCAACCCAAAACCACCTTTCCACTTTTCTTTTGCAGCGTGATACCCCAACTTGTCCACATCCAACTTCATCCTTTCTGTCACCTCCCATTCGACCCCCTTAGCCACCCTCTCTGTAGTCCACTCCACTCCACTCCATTCCGTACGAGCTCCTGTCTTGCCAGCCATAGCCCCCTTTTGTATAGGCTCAGGAGCAACCACAAAATCCCCCACCCACTCCTAATGTGGGCTCCTACAAAACCCCTCTCCACCACCTGCCATGTCAGTGTAAGATCAGGCTTTGCCCTCCCCACCACCTTTTTTGCCTTAGCCCAGAGCTGTCTGGCAAAACTGCACTCCCACATAACATGGTACGCTGTCTCCCCAGCACCACACGATGGTCTCGGGCACAGAGGAGACCGGCCCAGACCGTGCCTGTGTATCTTGCCTCGCACCGGTAGCGTTTTGTGCAAGCAGGCCCAGTTCAGATCCTTCTGCCCATTACTCAGGCCTACTGCCTGAACACCCACCCAAACTGATGACGGTACCCCCAACACCGGAGACGGGTTTACCTTCCCTCTAACCACCCTGTACAGGACCCTTTGCTGCTTCCATATGCCATCTTCCAGGGCCTTAGGGTGAGCCCTCAGCCACTTGGCAACCCAGGCATAGTGCCACGGTAGCTGCTCTGACCTCGGACCTACATTGGACCAGTTTAGTACCCTCTGGCAGCGTATAAAAAGAAATATTTCATACCTAAACTAGCCGGATGCCCCACCTCTGAAGCCATGTCCTGAAGCAGAGACGCCACAAAAACGGTGTCAAGTTTCAGGGGGAGGTCCGGCACATCCCTGCCACCCTCAGCCAAGCCCGACATCATGCGGCCAAGTGCCACCCACTCATACCTCCCTCCCCATAGGAAATTGAAAATTGTTCTCGCCAGGGGCCGTCTGATGGCGACCGGCAGAGGGAAAACAGAGTGGAGAGCATGTCCGCCTTGAGCACAAGCACTTTACCCAGAAGTGTCAGCTTCCTGGCATTCCACAATGCTAATCTGGACTTCACTCGCTGAAAACGCCCCTCCCAGTTGACGGTAGCACTATTCATTGGTTGGAATTGTACACCTAAGATTTGTATTGGCCCTTGACACACCGATAGTCCACCCGGAGCAACATCAAGCCCCTTCCAACTCCCTTCACTGTACATTTGCCAATGTTGAGCCTAGCTCCTAAGACCCTTCAAAAATCCTCAAAACCTCCAAAGCTCTCACCACACACTCGTCACTGTCCAGCAACAATGTTGTGTCATCAGCGTACTGTGAAAGTTTCACCCGTAGGTCCCCTCCCCCTGGAACCAGGGTCACCCTCACACTGGCGTCTGCTCTGATGGCCTCTGCAGGGGAATGCAGGGGGGTGCTGAAGCCCTTCAACACCTTCAGCATCTGGGTGCAGCAGAACCGGGAACATCTGGGTGCAGCAGAACCTGGAACTGTCGACAACCAGTCCAGAAACCTAGTGGGTCCCGCACATATCGTGCAGCAGAAACCACATCAGAAAAGCGACCAAAAAATTCCTTTAATGCCAAGTCTGTCACAAAAGGGTTGAACATATGGACAGAAATTATCCTAAAGTTAGGTCTGTCCATATTTACCACCTCACACAAATTCAACGGGTGCTTGTTTGCCAATCTAGCACACCTTGCAGTGACAGCCTGATGAGTCTCAGCTGAAACAAATGAAACATCATACCCGGTTGCCTGCTGATGCCACTGAATACAAAAAACGTCCTCCACCGTCAGATTCAACTGGCCCTTGATGATTCTGGTGCAAAACAAATCCCTTGGCATCACTTCCCTGTCGCTGCTCCTCCACTGGAACCTCAAAGTCCTGCGCAGTCCCACCCGAGGAATTGTCCGGCCCTGGTTGGCAAACGCCATGTTAGAAAAAGAAGAAAAAACACAGCGCGCGCTTCTCAATTGTACAATTGACAAGAACAGATTTTTTTTAAATTTTTTTTTTATTTTTTATTAGAAAAAATCAACAGTACAGTAACCATTATACTCCCAACACATGACTTGGCACTGTGTCCCCATTCGCATCCCCGCACCCCTGAAGTGACACTGCCCATATGTCATGAAAGAAAAACAAACGACTCCAAAACAGAAAAACACAAGCAAAAGAAAGACACAATAAGAAAAACTGAAACATAACCTGTACCAGTGCACCATTATCTTTTATAGCAACCGAAAACCACCTTTCCACTTTTCTTTTGCAGCGTGATACCCCAACTTTTCCACATCCAACTTCATCATTTCTGTCACCTCCCATTCGACCCCCTTAGCCACCCTCTCTGTAGTCCACTCCACTCCACTCCATTCCGTACGAGCTCCTGTCTTGCCAGCCATAGCCCCCTTTTGTATAGGCTCAGGAGCAACCACAAAATCCCCCACCCACTCCTAATGTGGGCTCCTACAAAACCCCTCTCCACCACCTGCCATGACAGTGTCAGATCAGGCTTTGCCCTCCCCACCACCTTTTTTGCCTTAGCCCAGAGCTGTCTGGCAAAACTGCACTCCCACATAACTTGGTACGCTGTCTCCCCAGCACCATACGATGGTC
Source organism: Channa argus (assembly GCF_033026475.1). Lineage (NCBI taxonomy): Eukaryota > Metazoa > Chordata > Actinopteri > Anabantiformes > Channidae > Channa > Channa argus. Next base: position 208,395 of record NW_027125267.1, on the reverse strand, counting down.
TCGGGCACAGAGGAGACCGGCCCAGACCGTGCCTGTGTATCTTGTCTCGCACCGGTAGCGTTCTGTGCAAGAAGGCCCAGTTCAGATCCTTCAGCCCATTACTTTGGCCTACTGCCTGAACACCCACCGTAACTGATGACGGTACCCCCAACAACGGAGATGGATTTTCCTTCCCTCTAACCACCCTGTACAGGACCCTTTGCTGCTTCCATATGCCATCTTCCAGGGCCTTAGGGTGAGCCCTCAGCCACTTGGCAACCCAGGCATAGTGCCACGGTAGCTGCTCTGTCCTCGGACTTACATTGGACCAGTTCAGTATCCCTCTGGCAGCGTATAAAAAGAAATATTTCATACCTATACTAGCCGGATGCCCCACCTCTGAAGCCATGTCCTGAAGCAGAGACGCCACAAAAATGGTGTCAAGTTTCAGGGGGAGGTCCAGATCATCCCTGCCACCCTCAGCCAAGCCCGACATCATGCGGCCACGTGCCACCCACTCATACCTCCCTCCCCATAGGAAATCGAAAATTGTTCTCGCCAGGGGCCGTCTGATGGCGACCGGCAGAGGGAAAACATATGCCAGGTGGAGCACAGAGGAGAGCATGTCCGCCTTGAGCACAAGCACTTTACCCAGAAGTGTCAGCTTCCTGGCCTTCCACAATGCTAATCTGGACTTCACTCGCTGAAAACGCCCCTCCCAGTTGACGGTAGCACTATTCATTGGTTGGAATTGTACACCTAAGATCTGTATTGGCCCTTGACACACCGATAGTCCACCCGGAGCAACATCACGCCCCTTCCAACTCCCTTCACTGTACATTTGCCAATGTTGAGCCTAGCTCCTGAGACCCTTCAAAAATCCTCAAAACCTCCAAAGCTCTCACCACACACTCGTCACTGTCCAGCAACAATGTTGTGTCATCAGCGTACTGTGAAAGTTTCACCCGTAGGTCCCCTCCCCCTGGAACCAGGGTCACCCTCACACTGGCGTCTGCTCTGATGGCCTCTGCAGGGGAATGCAGGGGGGTGCTGAAGCCCTTCAACACCTTCAGCAATTGGGTGCAGCAGAACCGGGAACATCTGGGTGCAGCAGAACCTGGAACTGTCGACAACCGGTCCAGAAACCTAGTGGGTCCCGCACATATCGTGCAGCAGAAACCACATCAGAAAAGCGACCGAAAAATTCCTTTAATTCCAAGTCTGTCATAAAAGGGTTGAACATATGGAGACAAATTATCCTAAAGTTAGGTCTGTCCATATTTACCACCTCACACAAATTTAACGGGTGCTTGTTTGCCAATCTAGCACACCTTGCAGTGACAGCCTGATGAGTCTCAGCTGAAACAAATTAAACATCATACCCGGTTTGCCTGCTGATGCCACTGAATACAAAAAACGTCCTCCACCGTCAGATTCAACTGGCCCTTGATGATTCTGGTGCAAAACAAATCCCTTGGCATCACTTCCCTGTCGCTGCTCCTCCACTGGAACCTCAAAGTCCTGCGCAGTCCAACCCGAGGAATTGTCCGGCCCTGGTTGGCGCCATGTTAGAAAAAGAAGAAAAAACACAGCCCGCGCTTCTCAAATGTACAAGTGTCAAGAACAGATTTTTTTTTTTTTTTTTTATATTTTATTAGAAAAAAATCAACAGTACAGTAACCATTATACTCCCAACACATGACTTAGCACTGTGTCCCCATTCGCATCCCCGCACCCCTGAAGTGAAACTGCCCATATGTCATGAAAGAAAAACAAACGACTCCAAAACAGAAAAACACAAGCAAAAGAAAGACACAATAAGAAAAACTGAAACATAACCTGTACCAGTGCACCATTATCTTTTATAGCAACCCAAAACCACCTTTCCACTTTTCTTTTGCAGCGTGATACCCCAACTTGTCCACATCCAACTTCATCCTTTCTGTCACCTCCCATTCGACCCCCTTAGCCACCCTCTCTGTAGTCCACTCCACTCCACTCCATTCCGTACGAGCTCCTGTCTTGCCAGCCATAGCCCCCTTTTGTATAGGCTCAGGAGCAACCACAAAATCCCCCACCCACTCCTAATGTGGGCTCCTACAAAACCCCTCTCCACCACCTGCCATGACAATGTAAGATCAGGCTTTGCCCTCCCCACCACCTTTTTTGCCTTAGCCCAGAGCTGTCTGGCAAAACTGCACTCCCACATAACTTGGTACGCTGTCTCCCCAGCACCACACGATGGTCTCGGGCACAGAGGAGACCGGCCCAGACCGTGCCTGTGTATCTTGTCTCGCACCGGTAGCGTTCTGTGCAAGAAGGCCCAGTTCAGATCCTTCAGCCCATTACTTTGGCCTACTGCCTGAACACCCACCGTAACTGATGACGGTACCCCCAACAACGGAGACGGGTTTACCTTCCCTCTAACCACCCTGTACAGGACCCTTTGCTGCTTCCATATGCCATCTTCCAGGGCCTTAGGGTGAGCCCTCAGCCACTTGGCAACCAACGCATAGTGCCACGGTAGCTGCTCTGACCTCGGACCTACATTGGACCAGTTTAGTATCCCTCTGGCAGCGTATAAAAAGAAATATTTCATACCTATACTAGCCGGATGCCCCACCTCTGAAGCCATGTCCTGAAGCAGAGACGCCACAAAAATGGTGTCAAGTTTCAGGGGGACGTCCGGCACATCCCTGCCACCCTCAGCCAAGCCCGACATCATGCGGCCAAGTGCCACCCACTCATACCTCCCTCCCCATAGGAAATCGAAAATTGTTCTCGCCAGGGGCCGTCTGATGGCGACCGGCAGAGGGAAAACATATGCCAGGTGGAGCACAGAGGAGAGCATGTCCGCCTTGAGCACAAGCACTTTACCCAGAAGTGTCAGCTTCCTGGCCTTCCACAATGCTAATCTGGACTTCACTCGCTGAAAACGCCCCTCCCAGTTGACGGTAGCACTATTCATTGGTTGGAATTGTACACCTAAGATCTGTATTGGCCCTTGACACGCTGATAGTCCACCCGGAGCAACATCACGACCCTTCCACCTCCCTTCACTGTACATTTGCCAATGTTGTGCCTAGCTCCTGAGACCCTTCCAAAATCCTTAAAAAGCTCCAAAGCTCTCACCACACACTCGTCACTGTCCAGCAACAATGTTGTGTCATCAGCATACTGTGAAAGTTTCACCCGTAGGTCCCCTCCCCCTGGAACCAGGGTCACCCTCACACTGGCGTCTGCTCTGATGGCCTCTGCAGGGGAATGCAGGGGGGGTGCCTAAGCCCTTCAACACCTTCAGCATCTGGGTGCAGCAAAACCGGGAACATCTGGGTGCAGAAGAACCTGGAACTGTTGACAACCGGTCCAGAAACCTTGTGGGTCCCGCACATATCGTGCAGCAGAAACCACATAAGAAAAGCGACCGAAAAATTCCTTTGATGCCAAGTCTGTCATAAAAGGGTTGAACATATGGACAGAAATTATCCTAAAGTTCGGTCTTTCCATATTTACCACCTCACAGAAATTCAACGGGTGCTTGTTTGCCAATCTAGGACACCTTGCAGTGACAGCCTGATGAGTCTCAGCTGAAACAAATGAAACATCATACCCGGTTGCCTGCTGATGCCACTGAATACAAAAAACGTCCTCCACCGTCAGATTCAACTGGCCCTTGATGATTCTGGTGCAAAACAAATCCCTTGGCATCACTTCCCTGTCGCTGCTCCTCCACTGGAACCTCAAAGTCCTGCGCAGTCCCACCCGAGGAATTGTCCGGCCCTGGTTGGCGCCAGGTTAGAAAAAGAAGAGAAAACACAGCGCGCGCTTCTCAAATGTACAAGTGACAAGAACAGATTTTTTTTCTTTTTTTTTTTTAATATTTTATTAGAAAAAATCAACAGTACAGTAACCATTATACTCCCAACACATGACTTGGCACTGTGTCCCCATTCGCATCCCCGCACCCCTGAAGTGAAACTGCCCATATATCATGAAAGAAAAACAAACGACTCCAAAACAGAAAAACACAAGCAAAAGAAAGACACAATAAGAAATACTGAAACATAACCTGTACCAGTGCACCGTTATCTTTTATAGCAACCCAAAACCACCTTTCCACTTTTCTTTTGCAGCGTGATACCCCAACTTGTCCACATCCCACTTCATCCTTTCTGTCACTTCTAATTCGACCCCCTTAGCCACCCTCTCTGTACTCCACTCCACTCCACTTCATTCCGTACGAGCTCCTGTCTTGCCAGCCATAGCCCCCTTTTGTATAGGCTCAGGAGCAACCACAAAATCCCCCACCCACTCCTAATGTGGGCTCCCACAAAACCCCTCTCCACCACCTGCCATGTCAGTGTAAGATCAGGCTTTGCCCTCCCCACCACCTTTTTTGCCTTAGCCCAGAGCTGTCTGGTAAAACTGCACTCCCACATAACATGGTACGCTGTCTCCCCAGCACCACACGATGGTCTCGGGCACAGAGGAGACTGGCCCAGACCGTGCCTGTGTATCTTGTCTCGCACCGGTAGCGTTCTGTGTAAGCAGGCCCAGTTCAGATCCTTCTGCCCATTACCCAGGCCTACTGCCTGAACACCCACCCAAACTGATGACGGTACCCCCAACAACGGAGACGGGTTTACCTTCCCTCTAACCACCCTGTACAGGACCCTTTGCTGCTTCCATATGCCATCTTCCAGGGCCTCAGGGTGAGCCCTCAGCCACTTGGCAACCCAGGCATAGTGCCACGGTAGCTGCTCTGACCTCGGACTTACATTGGACCAGTTCAGTATCCCTCTGGCAGCGTAAAAAAAGAAATATTTCATACCTAAACTAGCCGGATGCCCCACCTCTGAAGCCATGTCCTGAAGCAGAGACGCCACAAAAATGGTGTCAAGTTTTAGGGGGAGGTCCGGCACATCCCTGCCACCCTCAGCCAAGCCCGACATCATGCGGCCACGTGCCACCCACTCATACCTCCCTCCCCATAGGAAATCGAAAATTGTTCTCGCCAGGGGCCGTCTGATGGCGACCGGCAGAGGGAAAACATATGCCAGGTGGAGCACAGAAGAGAGCATGTCCGCCTTGAGCACAAGCACTTTACCCAGAAGTGTCAGCTTCCTGGCCTTCCACAATGCTAATCTGGACTTCAATCGCTGAAAACGCCCCTCCCAGTTGACGGTAGCACTATTCATTGGTTGGAATTGTACACCTAAGATCTTTATTGGCCCTTGACACACCGATAGTCCACCCGGAGCAACATCACGCCCCTTCCAACTCCCTTCACTGTACATTTGCCAATGTTGAGCCTAGCTCCTGAGACCCTTCCAAAATCCTCAAAACCTCCAAAGCTCTCACCACACACTCGTCACTGTCCAGCAACAATGTTGTGTCATCAGTGTACTGTGAAAGTTTCACCCGTAGGTCCCCTCCCCCTGGAACCAGGGTCACCCTCACACTGGCGTCTGCTCTGATGGCCTCTGCAGGGGAATGCAAGGGGGGTGCTGAAGCCCTTCAACACCTTCAGCATCTGGGTGCAGCAGAACCGGGAACATCTGGGTGCAGCAGAACCTGGAACTGTCGACAACCAGTCCAGAAACCTAGTGGGTCCCGCACATATCGTGCAGCAGAAACCACATCAGAAAAGCGACCGAAAAATTCCTTTAATGCCAAGTCTGTCATAAAAGGGTTGAACATATGGACAGAAATTATCCTAAAGTTAGGTCTGTCCATATTTACCACCTCACACAAATTCAACGGGTGCTTGTTTGCCAATCTAGCACACCTTGCAGTGACAGCCTGATGAGTCTCAGCTGAAACAAATGAAACATCATACCCGGTTGCCTGCTGATGCCACTGAATACAAAAAACGTCCTCCACCGTCAGATTCAACTGGCCCTTGATGATTCTGGTGCAAAACAAATCCCTTGGCATCACTTCCCTGTCGCTGCTCCTCCACTGGAACCTCAAAGTCCTGCGCAGTCCCACCCGAGAAATTGTCCGGTCCTGTTTGGCAAACGCCATGTTAGAAAAAGAAGAAAAAACACAGCCCGCGCTTCTCAAATGTACAAGTGTCAAGAACAGATTTTTTTTTTTTTTTTTTTATATTTTATTAGAAAAAAATCAACAGTACAGTAACCATTATACTCCCAACACATGACTTGGCACTGTGTCCCCATTCGCATCCCCGCACCCCTGAAGTGAAACTGTCAATATCTCATGAAAGAAAAACAAACGACTCCAAAACAGAAAAACACAAGCAAAAGAAAGACACAATAAGAAATACTGAAACATAACCTGTACCAGTGCACCGTTATCTTTTATAACAACCCAAAACCACCTTTCCACTTTTCTTTTGCAGCGTGATACCCCAACTTGTCCACATCCCACTTCATCCTTTCTGTCACCTCTAATTCGACCCACCTAGCCACCCTCTCTGTACTCCACTCCACTCCACTTCATTCCGTACGAGCTCCTGTCTTGCCAGCCATAGCCCCCTTTTGTATAGGCTCAGGAGCAACCACAAAATCCCCCACCCACTCCTAATGTGGGCTCCTACAAAACCCCTCTCCACCACCTGCCATGTCAGTGTAAGATCAGGCTTTGCCCTCCCCACCACCTTTTTTGCCTTAGCCCAGAGCTGTCTGGCAAAACTGCACTCCCACATAACATGGTACGCTGTCTCCCCAGCACCACACGATGGTCTCGGGCACAGAGGAGACCGGCCCAGACCGTGATTGTGTATCTTGTCTCGCACCGGTAGCGTTCTGTGCAAGAAGGCGCAGTTCAGATCCTTCAGCCCATTACTTTGGCCTACTGCCTGAACACCCACCGTAACTGATGACGGTATCCCCAACAACGGAGACGGGTTTACCTTCCCTCTAACCACCCTGTACAGGACCCTTTGCTGCTTCCATATGCCATCTTCCAGGGCCTTAGGGTGAGCCCTCAGCCACTTGGCAACCAACGCATAGTGCCACGGTAGCTGCTCTGTCCTCGGACCTACATTGGACCAGTTTAGTATCCCTCTGGCAGCGTATAAAAAGAAATATTTCATACCTATACTAGCCGGATGCCCCACCTCTGAAGCCATGTCCTGAAGCAGAGACGCCACAAAAATGGTGTCAAGTTTCAGGGGGAGGTCCGGCACATGCCTGCCACCCTCAGCCAAGCCCGACATCATGCGGCCAAGTGCCACCCACTCATACCTCCCTCCCCATAGGAAATCGAAAATTGTTCTCGCCAGGGGCCGTCTGATGGCGACCGGCAGAGGGAAAACATATGTCAGGTGGAGCACGGAGGAGAGCATGTCCGCCTTGAGCACAAGCACTTTACCCAGAAGTGTCAGCTTCCTGGCCTTCCACAATGCTAATCTGGACTTCACTCGCTGAAAACGCCCCTCCCAGTTGACGGTAGCACTATTCATTGGTTTGAATTGTACACCTAAGATCTTTATTGGCCCTTGACACGCTGATAGTCCACCCGGAGCAACATCACGACCCTTCCACCTCCCTTCACTGTACATTTGCCAATGTTGTGCCTAGCTCCTGAGACCCTTCCAAAATCCTCAAAAAGCTCCAAAGCTCTCACCACACACTCGTCACTGTCCAGCAACAATGTTGTGTCATCAGCATACTGTGAAAGTTTCACCCGTAGGTCCCCTCCCCCTGGAACCAGGGTCACCCTCACACTGGCGTCTGCTCTTATGACCTCTGCAGGGGAATGCAGGGGGGGTGCCTAAGCCCTTCAACACCTTCAGCATCTGGGTGCAGCAAAACCGGGAACATCTGGGTGCAGAAGAACCTGGAACTGTTGACAACCGGTCCAGAAACCTTGTGGGTCCCGCACATATCGTGCAGCAGAAACCACATCAGAAAAGCGACCGAAAAATTCCTTTAATGCCAAGTCTGTCATAAAACGGTTGAACATATGGACAGAAATTATCCTAAAGTTAGGTCTGTCCATATTTACCACCTCACACAAATTCAACGGGTGCTTGTTTGCCAATCTAGCACACCTTGCAGTGACAGCCTGATGAGTCTCAGCTGAAACAAATGAAACATCATACCCGGTTGCCTGCTGATGCCACTGAATACAAAAAACGTCCTCCACCGTCAGATTCAACTGGCCCTTGATGATTCTGGTGCAAAACAAATCCCTTGGCATCACTTCCCTGTCGCTGCTCCTCCACTGGAACCTCAAAGTCCTGCGCAGTCCCACCCGAGGAATTGTCCGGCCCTGGTTGGCAAACGCCATGTTAGAAAAAGAAGAAAAAACACAGCGCGCGCTTCTCAACTGTACAAGTGACAAGAACAGGTTTTTTTTTTATTTTTTTTTTTATTTTTATTAGAAAAAATCAACAGTACAGTAACCATTATACTCCCAACACATGACTTGGCACTGTGTCCCCATTCGCATCCCCGCACCCCTGAAGTGAAACTGCCCATATGTCATGAAAGAAAAACAAACGACTCCAAAACAGAAAAACACAAGCAAAAGAAAGACACAATAAGAAAAACTGAAACATAACCTGTACCAGTGCACCATTATCTTTTATAGCAACCCAAAACCACCTTTCCACTTTTCTTTTGCAGCGTGATACCCCAACTTGTCCACATCCAACTTCATCCTTTCTGTCACCTCCCATTCGACCCCCTTAGCCACCCTCTCTGTAGTCCACTCCACTCCACTCCATTCCGTACGAGCTCCTGTCTTGCCAGCCATAGCCCCCTTTTGTATAGGCTCAGGAGCAACCACAAAATCCCCCACCCACTCCTAATGTGGGCTCCTACAAAACCCCTCTCCACCACCTGCCATGACAGTGTAAGATCAGGCTTTGCCCTCCCCACCACCTTTTTTGCCTTAGCCCAGAGCTGTCTGGTAAAACTGCACTCCCACATAACATGGTACGCTGTCTCCCCAGCACCACACGATGGTCTCGGGCACAGAGGAGACCGGCGCAGACCGTGCCTGTGTATCTTGTCTCGCACCGGTAGCGTTCTGTGTAAGCAGGCCCAGTTCAGATCCTTCTGCCCATTACCCAGGCCTACTGCCTGAACACCCACCCAAACTGATGACGGTACCCCCAACAACGGAGACGGGTTTACCTTCCCTCTAACCACCCTGTACAGGACCCTTTGCTGCTTCCATATGCCATCTTCCAGGGCCTCAGGGTGAGCCCTCAGCCACTTGGCAACCCAGGCATAGTGCCACGGTAGCTGCTCTGACCTCGGACTTACATTGGACCAGTTCAGTATCCCTCTGGCAGCGTAAAAAAAGAAATATTTCATACCTAAACTAGCCGGATGCCCCACCTCTGAAGCCATGTCCTGAAGCAGAGACGCCACAAAAATGGTGTCAAGTTTTAGGGGGAGGTCCGGCACATCCCTGCCACCCTCAGCCAAGCCCGACATCATGCGGCCACGTGCCACCCACTCATACCTCCCTCCCCATAGGAAATCGAAAATTGTTCTCGCCAGGGGCCGTCTGATGGCGACCGGCAGAGGGAAAACATATGCCAGGTGGAGCACAGAAGAGAGCATGTCCGCCTTGAGCACAAGCACTTTACCCAGAAGTGTCAGCTTCCTGGCCTTCCACAATGCTAATCTGGACTTCACTCGCTGAAAACGCCCCTCCCAATTGACGGTAGCACTATTCATTGGTTTGAATTGTACACCTAAGATCTTTATTGGCCCTTGACATGCTGATAGTCCACCCGGAGCAACATCACGCCCCTTCCACCTCCGTTCACTGTACATTTGCCAATGTTGAGCCTAGCTCCTGAGACCCTTCCAAAATCCTCAAAAAGCTCCAAAGCTCTCACCACACACTCGTCACTGTCCAGCAACAATGTTGTGTCATCAGCGTACTGTGAAAGTTTCACCCGTAGGTCCCCTCCCTCTGGAACCAGGGTCACCCTCACACTGGCGTCTGCTCTGATGGCCTCTGCAGGGGAATGCAGGGGGGGTGCCTAAGCCCTTCAACACCTTCAGCATCTGGGTGCAGCAGAACCGGGAACATCTGGATGCAGCAGAACCTGGAACTGTCGACAACCGGTCCAGAAACCTTGTGGGTCCCGCACATATCGTGCAGCAGAAACCACATCAGAAAAGCGACCGAAAAATTCCTTTGATGCCAAGTCTGTCATAAAAGGGTTGAACATATGGAGAGAAATTATCCTAAAGTTTGTTCTGTCCATATTTACCACCTCACACAAATTTAACGGGTGCTTGTTTGCCAATCTAGCACACCTTGCAGTGACAGCCTGATGAGTCTCAGCTGAAACAAATGAAACATCATACCCGGTTGCCTGCTGATGCCACTGAATACAAAAAACGTCCTCCACCGTCAGATTCAACTGGCCCTTGATGATTCTGGTGCAAAACAAATCCCTTGGCATCACTTCCCTGTCGCTGCTCCTCCACTGGAACCTCAAAGTCCTGCGCAGTCCCACCCGAGGAATTGTCCGGCCCTGGTTGGCGCCAGGTTAGAAAAAGAAGAAAAAACACAGCGCGCGCTTCTCAATTGTACAAGTGACAAGAACAGATTTTTTTTTTTTTTTTTTTATATATTTTATTAGAAAAAATCAACAGTACAGTAACCATTATACTCCCAACACATGACTTGGCACTGTGTCCCCATTCGCATCCCCGCACCCCTGAAGTGAAACTGCCCATATGTCATGAAAGAAAAACAAACGACTCCAAAACAGAAAAACACAAGCAAAAGAAAGACACAATAAGAAAAACTGAAACATAACCTGTACCAGTGCACCGTTATCTTTTATAGCAACCAAAAACCACCTTTCCACTTTTCTTTTGCAGCGTGATACCCCAACTTGTCCACATCCCACTTCATCCTTTCTGTTACCTCTAATTCGACCCCCTTAGCCACCCTCTCTGTACTCCACTCCACTCCACTTCATTCCGTACGAGCTCCTGTCTTGCCAGCCATAGCCCCCTTTTGTATAGGCTCAGGAGCAACCACAAAATCCCCCACCCACTCCTAATGTGGGCTCCTACAAAACCCCTCTCCACCACCTGCCATGTCAGTGTAAGATCAGGCTTTGCCCTCCCCACCACCTTTTTTGCCTTAGCCCAGAGCTGTCTGGCAAAACTGCACTCCCACATAACATGGTACGCTGTCTCCCCAGCACCACACGATGGTCTCGGGCACAGAGGAGACCGGCCCAGACCGTGCCTGTGTATCTTGTCTCGCACCGGTAGCGTTCTGTGCAAGCAGGCCCAGTTCAGATCCTTCTGCCCATTACTCAGGCCTACTGCCTGAACACCCACCCAAACTGATGACGGTACCCCCAACAACGGAGACGGGTTTACCTTCCCTCTAACCACCCTGTACAGGACCCTTTGCTGCTTCCATATGCCATCTTCCAGGGCCTCAGGGTGAGCCCTCAGCCACTTGGCAACCCAGGCATAGTGCCACGGTAGGTGCTCTGACCTCGGACTTACATTGGACCAGTTCAGTATCCCTCTGGCAGCGTATAAAAAGAAATATTTCATACCTAAACTAGCCGGATGCCCCACCTCTGAAGCCATGTCCTGAAGCAGAGACGCCACAAAAATGGTGTCAAGTTTCAGGGGGAGGTCCGGCACATCCCTGCCACCCTCAGCCAAGCCCGACATCATGCGGCCACGTGCCACCCACTCATACCTCCCTCCCCATAGGAAATCGAAAATTGTTCTCGCCAGGGGCCGTCTGATGGCGACCGGCAGAGGGAAAACATATGCCAGGTGGAGCACAGAGGAGAGCATGTCCGCCTTGAGCACAAGCACTTTACCCAGAAGTGTCAGCTTCCTGGCCTTCCACAATGCTAATCTGGACTTCAATCGCTGAAAACGCCCCTCCCAGTTGACGGTAGCACTATTCATTGGTTGGAATTGTACACCTAAGATCTTTATTGGCCCTTGACACACCGATAGTCCACCCGGAGCAACATCACGCCCCTTCCAACTCCCTTCACTGTACATTTGCCAATGTTGAGCCTAGCTCCTGAGACCCTTCCAAAATCCTCAAAACCTCCAAAGCTCTCACCACACACTCGTCACTGTCCAGCAACAATGTTGTGTCATCAGTGTACTGTGAAAGTTTCACCCGTAGGTCCCTTCCCCCTGGAACCAGGGTCACCCTCACACTGGCGTCTGCTCTGATGGCCTCTGCAGGGGAATGCAAGGGGGGTGCTGAAGCCCTTCAACACCTTCAGCATCTGGGTGCAGCAGAACCGGGAACATCTGGGTGCAGCAGAACCTGGAACTGTCGACAACCAGTCCAGAAACCTAGTGGGTCCCGCACATATCGTGCAGCAGAAACCACATCAGAAAAGCGACCGAAAAATTCCTTTAATGCCAAGTCTGTCATAAAAGGGTTGAACATATGGACAGAAATTATCCTAAAGTTAGGTCTGTCCATATTTACCACCTCACACAAATTCAACGGGTGCTTGTTTGCCAATCTAGCACACCTTGCAGTGACAGCCTGATGAGTCTCAGCTGAAACAAATGAAACATCATACCCGGTTGCCTGCTGATGCCACTGAATACAAAAAACGTCCTCCACCGTCAGATTCAACTGGCCCTTGATGATTCTGGTGCAAAACAAATCCCTTGGCATCACTTCCCTGTCGCTGCTCCTCCACTGGAACCTCAAAGTCCTGCGCAGTCCCACCCGAGAAATTGTCCGGTCCTGTTTGGCAAACGCCATGTTAGAAAAAGAAGAAAAAACACAGCCCGCGCTTCTCAAATGTACAAGTGTCAAGAACAGATTTTTTTTTTTTTTTTTTTATATTTTATTAGAAAAAAATCAACAGTACAGTAACCATTATACTCCCAACACATGACTTGGCACTGTGTCCCCATTCGCATCCCCGCACCCCTGAAGTGAAACTGTCAATATCTCATGAAAGAAAAACAAACGACTCCAAAACAGAAAAACACAAGCAAAAGAAAGACACAATAAGAAATACTGAAACATAACCTGTACCAGTGCACCGTTATCTTTTATAACAACCCAAAACCACCTTTCCACTTTTCTTTTGCAGCGTGATACCCCAACTTGTCCACATCCCACTTCATCCTTTCTGTCACCTCTAATTCGACCCACCTAGCCACCCTCTCTGTACTCCACTCCACTCCACTTCATTCCGTACGAGCTCCTGTCTTGCCAGCCATAGCCCCCTTTTGTATAGGCTCAGGAGCAACCACAAAATCCCCCACCCACTCCTAATGTGGGCTCCTACAAAACCCCTCTCCACCACCTGCCATGTCAGTGTAAGATCAGGCTTTGCCCTCCCCACCACCTTTTTTGCCTTAGCCCAGAGCTGTCTGGCAAAACTGCACTCCCACATAACATGGTACGCTGTCTCCCCAGCACCACACGATGGTCTCGGGCACAGAGGAGACCGGCCCAGACCGTGATTGTGTATCTTGTCTCGCACCGGTAGCGTTCTGTGCAAGAAGGCGCAGTTCAGATCCTTCAGCCCATTACTTTGGCCTACTGCCTGAACACCCACCGTAACTGATGACGGTATCCCCAACAACGGAGACGGGTTTACCTTCCCTCTAACCACCCTGTACAGGACCCTTTGCTGCTTCCATATGCCATCTTCCAGGGCCTTAGGGTGAGCCCTCAGCCACTTGGCAACCAACGCATAGTGCCACGGTAGCTGCTCTGTCCTCGGACCTACATTGGACCAGTTTAGTATCCCTCTGGCAGCGTATAAAAAGAAATATTTCATACCTATACTAGCCGGATGCCCCACCTCTGAAGCCATGTCCTGAAGCAGAGACGCCACAAAAATGGTGTCAAGTTTCAGGGGGAGGTCCGGCACATGCCTGCCACCCTCAGCCAAGCCCGACATCATGCGGCCAAGTGCCACCCACTCATACCTCCCTCCCCATAGGAAATCGAAAATTGTTCTCGCCAGGGGCCGTCTGATGGCGACCGGCAGAGGGAAAACATAGTGGAGAGCATGTCCGCCTTGAGCACAAGCACTTTACCCAGAAGTGTCAGCTTCCTGGCCTTCCACAATGCTAATCTGGACTTCACTCGCTGAAAACGCCCCTCCCAGTTGACGGTAGCACTATTCATTGGTTGGAATTGTACACCTAAGATCTTTATTGGCCCTTGACACACCGATAGTCCACCCGGAGCAACATCACGCCCCTTCCAACTCCCTTCACTGTACATTTGCCAATGTTGAGCCTAGCTCCTGAGACCCTTCCAAAATCCTCAAAACCTCCAAAGCTCTCACCACACACTCGTCACTGTCCAGCAACAATGTTGTGTCATCAGTGTACTGTGAAAGTTTCACCCGTAGGTCCCCTCCCCCTGGAACCAGGGTCACCCTCACACTGGCGTCTGCTCTGATGGCCTCTGCAGGGGAATGCAAGGGGGGTGCTGAAGCCCTTCAACACCTTCAGCATCTGGGTGCAGCAGAACCGGGAACATCTGGGTGGAGCAGAACCTGGAACTGTCGACAACCAGTCCAGAAACCTAGTGGGTCCCGCACATATCGTGCAGCAGAAACCACATCAGAAAAGCGACCGAAAAATTCCTTTAATGCCAAATCTGTCATAAAAGGGTTGAACATATGGACAGAAATTATCCTAAAGTTAGGTCTGTCCATATTTACCACCTCACACAAATTCAACGGGTGCTTGTTTGCCAATCTAGCACACCTTGCAGTGACAGCCTGATGAGTCTCAGCTGAAACAAATGAAACATCATACCCGGTTGCCTGCTGATGCCACTGAATACAAAAAACGTCCTCCACCGTCAGATTCAACTGGCCCTTGATGATTCTGGTGCAAAACAAATCCCTTGGCATCACTTCCCTGTCGCTGCTCCTCCACTGGAACCTCAAAGTCCTGCGCAGTCCCACCCGAGAAATTGTCCGGTCCTGTTTGGCAAACGCCATGTTAGAAAAAGAAGAAAAAACACAGCCCGCGCTTCTCAAATGTACAAGTGTCAAGAACAGATTTTTTTTTTTTTTTTTTTTATATTTTATTAGAAAAAAATCAACAGTACAGTAACCATTATACTCCCAACACATGACTTGGCACTGTGTCCCCATTCGCATCCCCGCACCCCTGAAGTGAAACTGTCAATATCTCATGAAAGAAAAACAAACGACTCCAAAACAGAAAAACACAAGCAAAAGAAAGACACAATAAGAAATACTGAAACATAACCTGTACCAGTGCACCGTTATCTTTTATAACAACCCAAAACCACCTTTCCACTTTTCTTTTGCAGCGTGATACCCCAACTTGTCCACATCCCACTTCATCCTTTCTGTCACCTCTAATTCGACCCACCTAGCCACCCTCTCTGTACTCCACTCCACTCCACTTCATTCCGTACGAGCTCCTGTCTTGCCAGCCATAGCCCCCTTTTGTATAGGCTCAGGAGCAACCACAAAATCCCCCACCCACTCCTAATGTGGGCTCCTACAAAACCCCTCTCCACCACCTGCCATGTCAGTGTAAGATCAGGCTTTGCCCTCCCCACCACCTTTTTTGCCTTAGCCCAGAGCTGTCTGGCAAAACTGCACTCCCACATAACATGGTACGCTGTCTCCCCAGCACCACACGATGGTCTCGGGCACAGAGGAGACCGGCCCAGACCGTGATTGTGTATCTTGTCTCGCACCGGTAGCGTTCTGTGCAAGAAGGCGCAGTTCAGATCCTTCAGCCCATTACTTTGGCCTACTGCCTGAACACCCACCGTAACTGATGACGGTATCCCCAACAACGGAGACGGGTTTACCTTCCCTCTAACCACCCTGTACAGGACCCTTTGCTGCTTCCATATGCCATCTTCCAGGGCCTTAGGGTGAGCCCTCAGCCACTTGGCAACCAACGCATAGTGCCACGGTAGCTGCTCTGTCCTCGGACCTACATTGGACCAGTTTAGTATCCCTCTGGCAGCGTATAAAAAGAAATATTTCATACCTATACTAGCCGGATGCCCCACCTCTGAAGCCATGTCCTGAAGCAGAGACGCCACAAAAATGGTGTCAAGTTTCAGGGGGAGGTCCGGCACATGCCTGCCACCCTCAGCCAAGCCCGACATCATGCGGCCAAGTGCCACCCACTCATACCTCCCTCCCCATAGGAAATCGAAAATTGTTCTCGCCAGGGGCCGTCTGATGGCGACCGGCAGAGGGAAAACATAGTGGAGAGCATGTCCGCCTTGAGCACAAGCACTTTACCCAGAAGTGTCAGCTTCCTGGCCTTCCACAATGCTAATCTGGACTTCACTCGCTGAAAACGCCCCTCCCAGTTGACGGTAGCACTATTCATTGGTTGGAATTGTACACCTAAGATCTTTATTGGCCCTTGACACACCGATAGTCCACCCGGAGCAACATCACGCCCCTTCCAACTCCCTTCACTGTACATTTGCCAATGTTGAGCCTAGCTCCTGAGACCCTTCAAAAATCCTCAAAACCTCCAAAGCTCTCACCACACACTCGTCACTGTCCAGCAACAATGTTGTGTCATCAGTGTACTGTGAAAGTTTCACCCGTAGGTCCCCTCCCCCTGGAACCAGGGTCACCCTCACACTGGCGTCTGCTCTGATGGCCTCTGCAGGGGAATGCAGGGGGGGTGCTGAAGCCCTTCAACACCTTCAGCATCTGGGTGCAGCAGAACCGGGAACATCTGGGTGCAGCAGAAACTGGAACTGTCGACAACCAGTCCAGAAACCTAGTGGGACCCGCACATATCGTGCAGCAGAAACCACATCAGAAAAGCGACCGAAAAATTCCTTTAATGCCAAGTCTGTCATAAAAGGGTTGAACATATGGACAGAAATTATCCTAAAGTTAGGTCTGTCCATATTTACCACCTCACACAAATTCAACGGGTGCTTGTTTGCCAATCTAGCACACCTTGCAGTGACAGCCTGATGAGTCTCAGCTGAAACAAATGAAACATCATACCCGGTTGCCTGCTGATGCCACTGAATACAAAAAACGTCCTCCACCGTCAGATTCAACTGGCCCTTGATGATTCTGGTGCAAAACAAATCCCTTGGCATCACTTCCCTGTCGCTGCTCCTCCACTGGAACCTCAAAGTCCTGCGCAGTCCCACCCAAGGAATTGACCGGCCCTGGTTGGCAAACGCCATATTAGAAAAAGAAGAAAAAACACAGCCCGCGCTTCTCAAATGTACAAGTGTCAAGAACAGATTTTTTTTTTTTTTTATATATTTTATTAGAAAAAAATCAACAGTACAGTAACCATTATACTCCCAACACATGACTTGGCACTGTGTCCCCATTCGCATCCCCGCACCCCTGAAGTGAAACTGCCAATATCTCATGAAAGAAAAACAAACGACTCCAAAACAGAAAAACACAAGCAAAAGAAAGACACAATAAGAAAAACTGAAACATAACCTGTACCAGTGCACCGTTATCTTTTATAGCAACCCAAAACCACCTTTCCACTTTTCTTTTGCAGCGTGATACCCCAACTTGTCCACATCCAACTTCATCCTTTCTGTCACCTCCCATTCGACCCCCTTAGCCACCCTCTCTGTAGTCCACTCCACTCCACTCCATTCCGTACGAGCTCCTGTCTTGCCAGCCATAGCCCCCTTTTGTATAGGCTCAGGAGCAACCACAAAATCCCCCACCCACTCCTAATGTGGGCTCCTACAAAACCCCTCTCCACCACCTGCCATGACAGTGTAAGATCAGGCTTTGCCCTCCCCACCACCTTTTTTGCCTTAGCCCAGAGCTGTCTGGCAAAACTGCACTCCCACATAACTTGGTACGCTGTCTCCCCAGCACCACACGATGGTCTCGGGCACAGAGGAGACCGGCCCAGACCGTGCCTGTGTATCTTGTCTCGCACCGGTAGCGTTCTGTGCAAGAAGGCCCAGTTCAGATCCTTCAGCCCATTACTTTGGCCTACTGCCTGAACACCCACCGTAACTGATGACGGTACCCCCAACAACGGAGACGGGTTTACCTTCCCTCTAACCACCCTGTACAGGACCCTTTGCTGCTTCCATATGCCATCTTCCAGGGCCTTAGGGTGAGCCCTCAGCCACTTGGCAACCAACGCATAGTGCCACGGTAGCTGCTCTGACCTCGGACCTACATTGGACCAGTTTAGTATCCCTCTGGCAGCGTATAAAAAGAAATATTTCATACCTATACTAGCCGGATGCCCCACCTCTGAAGCCATGTCCTGAAGCAGAGACGCCACAAAAATGGTGTCAAGTTTCAGGGGGACGTCCGGCACATCCCTGCCACCCTCAGCCAAGCCCGACATCATGCGGCCAAGTGCCACCCACTCATACCTCCCTCCCCATAGGAAATCGAAAATTGTTCTCGCCAGGGGCCGTCTGATGGCGACCGGCAGAGGGAAAACATATGCCAGGTGGAGCACAGAGGAGAGCATGTCCGCCTTGAGCACAAGCACTTTACCCAGAAGTGTCAGCTTCCTGGCCTTCCACAATGCTAATCTGGACTTCACTCGCTGAAAACGCCCCTCCCAGTTGACGGTAGCACTATTCATTGGTTTGAATTGTACACCTAAGATCTTTATTGGCCCTTGACACGCTGATAGTCCACCCGGAGCAACATCACGACCCTTCCACCTCCTTTCACTGTACATTTGCCAATGTTGTGCCTAGCTCCTGAGACCCTTCCAAAATCCTCAAAAAGCTCCAAAGCTCTCACCACACACTCGTCACTGTCCAGCAACAATGTTGTGTCATCAGCATACTGTGAAAGTTTCACCCGTAGGTCCCCTCCCCCTGGAACCAGGGTCACCCTCACACTGGCGTCTGCTCTTATGACCTCTGCAGGGGAATGCAGGGGGGGTGCCTAAGCCCTTCAACACCTTCAGCATCTGGGTGCAGCAAAACCGGGAACATCTGGGTGCAGAAGAACCTGGAACTGTTGACAACCGGTCCAGAAACCTTGTTGGTCCCGCACATATCGTGCAGCAGAAACCACATCAGAAAAGCGACCGAAAAATTCCTTTAATGCCAAGTCTGTCATAAAACGGTTGAACATATGGACAGAAATTATCCTAAAGTTAGGTCTGTCCATATTTACCACCTCACACAAATTCAACGGGTGCTTGTTTGCCAATCTAGCACACCTTGCAGTGACAGCCTGATGAGTCTCAGCTGAAACAAATGAAACATCATACCCGGTTGCCTGCTGATGCCACTGAATACAAAAAACGTCCTCCACCGTCAGATTCAACTGGCCCTTGATGATTCTGGTGCAAAACAAATCCCTTGGCATCACTTCCCTGTCGCTGCTCCTCCACTGGAACCTCAAAGTCCTGCGCAGTCCCACCCGAGGAATTGTCCGGCCCTGGTTGGCAAACGCCATGTTAGAAAAAGAAGAAAAAACACAGCGCGCGCTTCTCAACTGTACAAGTGACAAGAACAGGTTTTTTTTTTATTTTTTTTTTTATTTTTATTAGAAAAAATCAACAGTACAGTAACCATTATACTCCCAACACATGACTTGGCACTGTGTCCCCATTCGCATCCCCGCACCCCTGAAGTGAAACTGCCCATATGTCATGAAAGAAAAACAAACGACTCCAAAACAGAAAAACACAAGCAAAAGAAAGACACAATAAGAAAAACTAAAACATAACCTGTACCAGTGCACCATTATCTTTTATAGCAACCCAAAACCACCTTTCCACTTTTCTTTTGCAGCGTGATACCCCAACTTGTCCACATCCAACTTCATCCTTTCTGTCACCTCCCATTCGACCCCCTTAGCCACCCTCTCTGTAGTCCACTCCACTCCACTCCATTCCGTACGAGCTCCTGTCTTGCCAGCCATAGCCCCCTTTTGTATAGGCTCAGGAGCAACCACAAAATCCCCCACCCACTCCTAATGTGGGTTCCTACAAAACCCCTCTCCACCACCTGCCATGACAGTGTAAGATCAGGCTTTGCCCTCCCCACCACCTTTTTTGCCTTAGCCCAGAGCTGTCTGGCAAAACTGCACTCCCACATAACTTGGTACCCTGTCTCCCCAGCACCACACGATGGTCTCGGGCACAGAGGAGACCGGCCCAGACCGTGCCTGTGTATCTTGTCTCGCACCGGTAGCGTTCTGTGCAAGAAGGCCCAGTTCAGATCCTTCAGCCCATTACTTTGGCCTACTGCCTGAACACCCACCGTAACTGATGACGGTACCCCCAACAACGGAGACGGGTTTACCTTCCCTCTAACCACCCTGTACAGGACCCTTTGCTGCTTCCATATGCCATCTTCCAGGGCCTTAGGGTGAGCCCTCAGCCACTTGGCAACCAACGCATAGTGCCACGGTAGCTGCTCTGACCTCGGACCTACATTGGACCAGTTTAGTATCCCTCTGGCAGCGTATAAAAAGAAATATTTCATACCTATACTAGCCGGATGCCCCACCTCTGAAGCCATGTCCTGAAGCAGAGACGCCACAAAAATGGTGTCAAGTTTCAGGGGGACGTCCGGCACATCCCTGCCACCCTCAGCCAAGCCCGACATCATGCGGCCACGTGCCACCCACTCATACCTCCCTCCCCATAGGAAATCGAAAATTGTTCTCGCCAGGGGCCGTCTGATGGCGACCGGCAGAGGGAAAACATATGCCAGGTGGAGCACAGAGGAGAGCATGTCCGCCTTGAGCACAAGCACTTTACCCAGAAGTGTCAGCTTCCTGGCCTTCCACAATGCTAATCTGGACTTCACTCGCTGAAAACGCCCCTCCCAGTTGACGGTAGCACTATTCATTGGTTTGAATTGTACACCTAAGATCTTTATTGGCCCTTGACACGCTGATAGTCCACCCGGAGCAACATCACGACCCTTCCACCTCCCTTCACTGTACATTTGCCAATGTTGTGCCTAGCTCCTGAGACCCTTCCAAAATCCTTAAAAAGCTCCAAAGCTCTCACCACACACTCGTCACTGTCCAGCAACAATGTTGTGTCATCAGCATACTGTGAAAGTTTCACCCGTAGGTCCCCTCCCCCTGGAACCAGGGTCACCCTCACACTGGCGTCTGCTCTGATGGCCTCTGCAGGGGAATGCAGGGGGGGTGCCTAAGCCCTTCAACACCTTCAGCATCTGGGTGCAGCAAAACCGGGAACATCTGGGTGCAGAAGAACCTGGAACTGTTGACAACCGGTCCAGAAACCTTGTGGGTCCCGCACATATCGTGCAGCAGAAACCACATAAGAAAAGCGACCGAAAAATTCCTTTGATGCCAAGTCTGTCATAAAAGGGTTGAACATATGGACAGAAATTATCCTAAAGTTCGGTCTTTCCATATTTACCACCTCACAGAAATTCAACGGGTGCTTGTTTGCCAATCTAGGACACCTTGCAGTGACAGCCTGATGAGTCTCAGCTGAAACAAATGAAACATCATACCCGGTTGCCTGCTGATGCCACTGAATACAAAAAACGTCCTCCACCGTCAGATTCAACTGGCCCTTGATGATTCTGGTGCAAAACAAATCCCTTGGCATCACTTCCCTGTCGCTGCTCCTCCACTGGAACCTCAAAGTCCTGCGCAGTCCCACCCGAGGAATTGTCCGGCCCTGGTTGGCGCCAGGTTAGAAAAAGAAGAAAAAACACAGCGCGCGCTTCTCAATTGTACAAGTGACAAGAACAGATTTTTTTTTTTTTTTTTTTTATATTTTATTAGAAAAAATCAACAGTACAGTAACCATTATACTCCCAACACATGACTTGGCACTGTGTCCCCATTCGCATCCCCGCACCCCTGAAGTGAAACTGCCCATATGTCATGAAAGAAAAACAAACGACTCCAAAACAGAAAAACACAAGCAAAAGAAAGACACAATAAGAAAAACTGAAACATAACCTGTACCAGTGCACCGTTATCTTTTATAGCAACCAAAAACCACCTTTCCACTTTTCTTTTGCAGCGTGATACCCCAACTTGTCCACATCCCACTTCATCCTTTCTGTTACCTCTAATTCGACCCCCTTAGCCACCCTCTCTGTACTCCACTCCACTCCACTTCATTCCGTACGAGCTCCTGTCTTGCCAGCCATAGCCCCCTTTTGTATAGGCTCAGGAGCAACCACAAAATCCCCCACCCACTCCTAATGTGGGCTCCTACAAAACCCCTCTCCACCACCTGCCATGTCAGTGTAAGATCAGGCTTTGCCCTCCCCACCACCTTTTTTGCCTTAGCCCAGAGCTGTCTGGCAAAACTGCACTCCCACATAACATGGTACGCTGTCTCCCCAGCACCACACGATGGTCTCGGGCACAGAGGAGACCGGCCCAGACCGTGCCTGTGTATCTTGTCTCGCACCGGTAGCGTTCTGTGCAAGCAGGCCCAGTTCAGATCCTTCTGCCCATTACTCAGGCCTACTGCCTGAACACCCACCCAAACTGATGACGGTACCCCCAACAACGGAGACGGGTTTACCTTCCCTCTAACCACCCTGTACAGGACCCTTTGCTGCTTCCATATGCCATCTTCCAGGGCCTCAGGGTGAGCCCTCAGCCACTTGGCAACCCAGGCATAGTGCCACGGTAGCTGCTCTGACCTCGGACTTACATTGGACCAGTTCAGTATCCCTCTGGCAGCGTATATAAAGAAATATTTCATACCTAAACTAGCCGGATGCCCCACCTCTGAAGCCATGTCCTGAAGCAGAGACGCCACAAAAATGGTGTCAAGTTTCAGGGGGAGGTCCGGCACATCCCTGCCACCCTCAGCCAAGCCCGACATCATGCGGCCACGTGCCACCCACTCATACCTCCCTCACCATAGGAAATCGAAAATTGTTCTCGCCAGGGGCCGTCTGATGGCGACCGCCAGAGGGAAAACATATGCCAGGTGGAGCACAGAGGAGAGCATGTCCGCCTTGAGCACAAGCACTTTACCCAGAAGTGTCAGCTTCCTGGCCTTCCACAATGCTAATCTGGACTTCAATCGCTGAAAACGCCCCTCCCAGTTGACGGTAGCACTATTCATTGGTTGGAATTGTACACCTAAGATCTTTATTGGCCCTTGACACACCGATAGTCCACCCGGAGCAACATCACGCCCCTTCCAACTCCCTTCACTGTACACTTGCCAATGTTGAGCCTAGCTCCTGAGACCCTTCCAAAATCCTCAAAACCTCCAAAGCTCTCACCACACACTCGTCACTGTCCAGCAACAATGTTGTGTCATCAGTGTACTGTGAAAGTTTCACCCGTAGGTCCCCTCCCCCTGGAACCAGGGTCACCCTCACACTGGCGTCTGCTCTGATGGCCTCTGCAGGGGAATGCAGGGGGGGTGCTGAAGCCCTTCAACACCTTCAGCATCTGGGTGCAGCAGAACCGGGAACATCTGGGTGCAGCAGAACCTGGAACTGTCGACAACCAGTCCAGAAACCTAGTGGGTCCCGCACATATCGTGCAGCAGAAACCACATCAGAAAAGCGACCGAAAAATTCCTTTAATGCCAAGTCTGTCATAAAAGGGTTGAACATATGGACAGAAATTATCCTAAAGTTAGGTCTGTCCATATTTACCACCTCACACAAATTCAACGGGTGCTTGTTTGCCAATCTAGCACACCTTGCAGTGACAGCCTGATGAGTCTCAGCTGAAACAAATGAAACATCATACCCGGTTGCCTGCTGATGCCACTGAATACAAAAAACGTCCTCCACCGTCAGATTCAACTGGCCCTTGATGATTCTGGTGCAAAACAAATCCCTTGGCATCACTTCCCTGTCGCTGCTCCTCCACTGGAACCTCAAAGTCCTGCGCAGTCCCACCCGAGAAATTGTCCGGTCCTGTTTGGCAAACGCCATGTTAGAAAAAGAAGAAAAAACACAGCCCGCGCTTCTCAAATGTACAAGTGTCAAGAACAGATTTTTTTTTTTTTTTTTTTATATTTTATTAGAAAAAAATCAACAGTACAGTAACCATTATACTCCCAACACATGACTTGGCACTGTGTCCCCATTCGCATCCCCGCACTCCTGAAGTGAAACTGTCAATATCTCATGAAAGAAAAACAAACGACTCCAAAACAGAAAAACACAAGCAAAAGAAAGACACAATAAGAAAAACTGAAACATAACCTGTACCAGTGCACCGTTATCTTTTATAGCAACCCAAAACCACCTTTCCACTTTTCTTTTGCAGCGTGATACCCCAACTTGTCCACATCCCACTTCATCCTTTCTGTCACCTCTAATTCGACCCACCTAGCCACCCTCTCTGTACTCCACTCCACTCCACTTCATTCCGTACGAGCTCCTGTCTTGCCAGCCATAGCCCCCTTTTGTATAGGCTCAGGAGCAACCACAAAATCCCCCACCCACTCCTAATGTGGGCTCCTACAAAACCCCTCTCCACCACCTGCCATGTCAGTGTAAGATCAGGCTTTGCCCTCCCCACCACCTTTTTTGCCTTAGCCCAGAGCTGTCTGGCAAAACTGCACTCCCACATAACATGGTACGCTGTCTCCCCAGCACCACACGATGGTCTCGGGCACAGAGGAGACCGGCCCAGACCGTGATTGTGTATCTTGTCTCGCACCGGTAGCGTTCTGTGCAAGAAGGCGCAGTTCAGATCCTTCAGCCCATTACTTTGGCCTACTGCCTGAACACCCACCGTAACTGATGACGGTATCCCCAACAACGGAGATGGGTTTACCTTCCCTCTAACCACCCTGTACAGGACCCTTTGCTGCTTCCATATGCGATCTTCCAGGGCCTTAGGGTGAGCCCTCAGCCACTTGGCAACCAACGCATAGTGCCACGGTAGCTGCTCTGTCCTCGGACCTACATTGGACCAGTTTAGTATCCCTCTGGCAGCGTATAAAAAGAAATATTTCATACCTATACTAGCCGGATGCCCCACCTCTGAAGCCATGTCCTGAAGCAGAGACGCCACAAAAATGGTGTCAAGTTTCAGGGGGAGGTCCGGCACATGCCTGCCACCCTCAGCCAAGCCCGACATCATGCGGCCAAGTGCCACCCACTCATACATCCCTCCCCATAGGAAATCGAAAATTGTTCTCGCCAGGGGCCGTCTGATGGCGACCGGCAGAGGGAAAACATAGTGGAGAGCATGTCCGCCTTGAGCACAAGCACTTTACCCAGAAGTGTCAGCTTCCTGGCATTCCACAATGCTAATCTGGACCTTACTCGCTGAAAACGCCCCTCCCAGTTGACGGTAGCACTATTCATTGGTTGGAATTGTACACCTAAGATCTTTATTGGCCCTTGACACACCGATAGTCCACCCGGAGCAACATCACACCCCTTCCAACTCCCTTCACTGTACGTTTGCCAATGTTGAGCCTAGCTCCTGAGACCCTTCAGAAATCCTCAAAACCTCCAAAGCTCTCACCACACACTCGTCACTGTCCAGCAACAATGTTGTGTCATCAGTGTACTGTGAAAGTTTCAACCAAAGGTCCCCTCCCCCTGGAACCAGGGTCACCCTCACACTGGCGTCTGCTCTGATGGCCTCTGCAGGGGAATGCAGGGGGGTGCTGAAGCCCTTCAACACCTTCAGCATCTGGGTGCAGCAGAACCGGGAACATCTGGGTGCAGCAGAACCTGGAACTGTCGACAACCGGTCCAGAAACCTAGTGGGTCCCGCACATATCGTGCAGCAGAAACCACATCAGAAAAGCGACCGAAAAATTCCTTTAATGCCAAGTCTGTCATAAAAGGGTTGAACATATGGACAGAAATTATCCTAAAGTTAGGTCTGTCCATATTTACCACCTCACACAAATTCAACGGGTGCTTGTTTGCCAATCTAGCACACCTTGCAGTGACAGCCTGATGAGTCTCAGCTGAAACAAATGAAACATCATACCCGGTTGCCTGCTGATGCCACTGAATACAAAAAATGTCCTCCACCGTCAGATTCAACTGGCCCTTGATGATTCTGGTGCAAAACAAATCCCTTGGCATCACTTCCCTGTCGCTGCTCCTCCACTGGAACCTCAAAGTCCTGCGCAGTCCCACCCGAGGAATTGTCTGGCCCTGGTTGGCAAACGCCATGTTAGAAAAAGAAGAAAAAACACAGCGCGCGCTTCTCAATTGTACAAGTGACAAGAACAGATTTTTTTTTTTTTTTTTTTATTAGAAAAAATCAACAGTACAGTAACCATTATACTCCCAACACATGACTTGGCACTGTGTCCCCATTCGCATCCCCGCACCCCTGAAGTGAAACTGCCCATATGTCATGAAAGAAAAACAAACGACTCCAAAACAGAAAAACACAAGCAAAAGAAAGACACAATAAGAAAAACTGAAACATAACCTGTACCAGTGCACCATTATCTTTTATAGCAACCCAAAACCACCTTTCCACTTTTCTTTTGCAGCGTGATACCCCAACTTGTCCACATCCAACTTCATCCTTTCTGTCACCTCCCATTCGACCCCCTTAGCCACCCTCTCTGTAGTCCACTCCACTCCACTCCATTCCGTAAGAGCTCCTGTCTTGCCAGCCATAGCCCCCTTTTGTATAGGCTCAGGAGCAACCACAAAATCCCCCACCCACTCCTAATGTGGGCTCCTTCAAAACCCCTCTCCACCACCTGCCATGTCAGTGTAAGATCAGGCTTTGCCCTCCCCACCACCTTTTTTGCCTTAGCCCAGAGCTGTCTGGTAAAACTGCACTCCCACATAACATGGTACGCTGTCTCCCCAGCACCACACGATGGTCTCGGGCACAGAGGAGACCGGCCCAGACCGTGCCTGTGTATCTTGTCTCGCACCGGTAGCGTTCTGTGCAAGCAGGCCCAGTTCAGATCCTTCTGCCCATTACTCAGGCCTACTGCCTGAACACCCACCCAAACTGATGACGGTACCCCCAACAACAGAGACGGGTTTACCTTCCCTCTAACCACCCTGTACAGGACCCTTTGCTGCTTCCATATGCCATCTTCCAGGGCCTCAGGGTGAGCCCTCAGCCACTTGGCAACCCAGGCATAGTGCCACGGTAGCTGCTCTGACCTCGGACTTACATTGGACCAGTTCAGTATCCCTCTGGCAGCGTATAAAAAGAAATATTTCATACCTAAACTAGCCGGATGCCCCACCTCTGAAGCCATGTCCTGAAGCAGAGACGCCACAAAAATGGTGTCAAGTTTCAGGGGGAGGTCCGGCACATCCCTGCCACCCTCAGCCAAGCCCGACATCATGCGGCCACGTGCCACCCACTCATACCTCCTGTAGAGGTGATCTTACTCGAATCTAACGCTCCTGACTCTTCAGATTATACTTCACTCCAGAGATTGTTGTTAGACAAACATTGAACATTTATTGTACTTGCTTCTCAACTTAGCCAATGACAGATCAATTGTACATACAACTTTAAGCACGGTGATCTCACAAGCACGCTCACTAGCTGTTTCATCAAACAAGTTTCCCAAAGTATGTCTGAACTCACGGGACTTGCAGGACTCGTAAAACTCGGTAAGAAACCGTGTGCCTCTACAGCTACACACAGAACCCTTTTCTTCCACCTTGTTGCAGTCCACACCTTTCTTGTAGTCAGAGTTCCTATGCTCCAGTTACTGTGTCACGTTTACACCCTTCAGTAGCTGAGCTAAAACTGAATCTCTCCTTAACAAACCCTTAGCATTGCATTGTTTCCTTGACCACTGGTCAACAAACTTAAAGGTAATCCACAAAGGCAATCATCAAAGGCAAACTATCAAAGCCATATGATGTCACTAAAGACATCATCAGTACATAGACACATTATATAAACAATTACATCACACACACAGCAAACATTACATAAAACAAGTAACTAAACTAACCCCCTTGGTTGGCTCATACACACCCGGGCCCTAATTGTGCTCCAATATTAGACATTTAATGTTGGAAACAATTACTAAATTACTTTACACAAAACAAAAACAATACAAACACAAAATAAAAATCCTTAAACATCATGACTATTCTTCTATGGTGTTCTTTCTTCTTTCTTCTGGTGCCAGAGGTTACCAGCACTTAACACACCGTAGGAGATCAGTCTTTACCACTGTCTCACTCTGATTCCTGGAGAAGACAGACCTTGGTTATGGGTCTATCGAACTCGTTGGTCCTCGTTTTGATACGAACCTGGCGGACCAAACCTCGCTCATCCTGTATTGCGTGGATGATCCTGCCAATCACCCAGGAGTTACGAGGCGCTGACTCATCCACAATCAACACAATGTCCCCAGGAACAAAATTACGCTTTGCATGTGTCCATTTTTGCCGCCTTTGAAGCTCAGGTAGATATTCTTTAACCCAACGTTTCCAAAAGAGATCTGCCATATACTGGACTTGTCTCCATCTACGGCGGCTGTAAAGATCATCTTCTTGGAAAACTCCCTGGGGTATCGAAGGCTGGGTTTTTAGGAGGAGAAGGTGATTTGGCGTCAAAGCCTCCAAGTCATTCGGATCATCCGAAGGTGTAGTTATTGGCCGACTATTTAAAATGGCTTCCACCTCGCAGAGTAATGTCTGCAGACCCTCTTCATCCAAACTCTGATCCTTCAATGTAGCGCTGAGTACCTTTCTAACAGATCGAATTAGACGTTCCCATACCCCTCCAAAATGTGAAGCAGATGGAGGATTAAACATCCATTTGATACCACTCTGAGTCAGCCTATTTTCAATTTTTGACATGTTCCACTCTTCTAGAGACCTTTTGAGCTCTCTCTCAGCACCAACAAAGTTTGTTCCATTATCTGAGTGAATTTCTAAAACTTGACCTCTTCTTGCAATAAAACGTCGAAGTGCATTTATGAATGAATCCGTGTCCAATGACGCTGCCACCTCTATGTGAACAGCTCTGGTAGCCATACATGTGAATATGACACCATACCTTTTTGCAGTTGTTCTTCCTCGTTTTATAGTAAAGGGACCAAAGCAATCGACACCTGTTCTAGTAAACGGTGGTTCATCAGGTAAGATCCTACTAAGAGGGAGGTCTGCCATTTGTTGCCGCCCAGTTGCTCCATGTAATCTTCGACAGGTGCGACAACTGGATAAAATCTTTCTGATGGCTGAGATTGCATTTGGTATCCAGTATCTTTGACGCAAAGTAGACAAGACATGGTTGCGACCACCATGGCCTATTCGTTCATGGATGTCCTGCAGTATAAGCTGAGATACTCGATGATTTTTAGCCAGAATAGCGGGATGCTTGGACTCTTCAGGCATGGCAGCTCTGCTGAGCCGTCCACCTACGCGAAGAATTCCATCCTGCAGCACCGGATTTAGCCTATGTATGTGACTGCTCCTTTTTACTGCTTCCCCTTTTAGCAGAGATGAGATTTCATCCGGAAAGCTCTTTCGCTGGCAATGACGAATTATGTCTACCTCTGCTTCTTTGAGCTCATCCACAGTTAGGTTCTTTTTCCTTGTCTTGTAGTTCAGCTTTTTCCTTCGAAGCTGGATATTTTGGACGGTATTTTGTAACAGCCCCTTTCTTCTTCTGGATGATGTTAGAAGCATATCTTTCAATCTCAGAAACCACGCCACGGCCCTTTTTAAGCGTGTCCATGATGAGTAGTACTCCATCAACCTTTGCACTATGTCAGTGCTTTCTTCAACTGCAAGAACATTCACCGTGACATTTCTCTTCACTTCAGGATCGGCTACATCCAGATCAATCTCTTGAGAGTCTGGGTTCCGTGGCCAATTCCCGACTGCCTGTGTAAGAAAGTCAGGTCCGGACACCCACAGCTTGTTTCGCAGAAAGGCTTTCACTTTCTGTCCCCTTGATGCGCCATCTGCCGGATTAAGATGAGAGTTTACGTAGTGCCACTGAGAGACTGTTGAGGTCTGCTGAATCGCTGACACCCTGTTAGCTACAAACGTGCGAAACCTTGATGTTTCGTTGCTGATGTACTTTAGCACCGCTGTACTGTCAGTCCAGTACACAGAGTCTTCCAATGGTAGTTCCAACTCCTTCCTTAGCATCTTGTCTATACGAACTGCTAAGGTTGCTGCAGTAAGCTCCAGACGAGGGATAGTCATGGGTTTTAAGGGGGCAACCCTTGCCTTTCCCAACACAAAGGCGCTGTGAGCTTGGTTACTGATGTTACGCTGGACTAAGTATGTTACTGTCCCATAGCCATTCTCACTAGCGTCAGCAAAATGATGCAGTTGAGCGGACACAGTTTGACCAAAGTCTTTTGGCTTGAAACATCTCTCAATTCCAAAGTCAGTTAGCTGCTCAAGACCTTGCACCCACTGAGACCACATTTGGGCGAGATGTTCAGGCACTATTTCATCCCATCCCAACTTCATTCTGCAAAGCTCCTGCATAATGTTCCTAGCATATAAATTCACAGGTGCAAGCATTCCCAATGGATCGTACACTGAGCTCAACATGGATAAAATTCCTCTTCTTGTGGGGGGCTTACTTTGAATAACAACCCTGAACTTGAACTGATCAGACTGAATGCACCATTGCACGCCCAATACCCTTTCTACTGGAAGTGCATTTTTGTCCAAGTCTAGGTCCATTATTTCTGTCGCTTTCTCCTCCTCTGGAATGGCTGCTAACACCCTGCTATCATTGCTGATCCATTTGTTTAGCCTAAAGCCACCCATCTGACACATAGTTTTCAAACTGTGGTAAAGAGACTCAGCCTTTTCAACAGTCTCCACCGACTTTAGACAGTCGTCTACATAGAAGTTTCGTAGCACTGTGTTTACTGTGCAGTCATCGAACAGATGTGTATTGTCCTCCGCGCATCGGCGGAGCGCATAATTAGCACAACTGGGTGATGAAGTGGCTCCGAACAGATGTACCTCCATCCTGTATTCTGCCATTGGTCGACTAACATCACCGTCTGGCCACCATAGGAATCTGAGTAGATCAGCGTCGGCCGACGAGACCTTTACCTGGTGGAACATGGCTTCCACATCTGCTACTATTGTTACTGGTTCCTGACGAAACCTGGTTAGAACTCCAATTATTGTGCTGGTAAGATTAGGTCCTTGAAGGAGTTGCTCATTCAAAGTGGTTCCCTGATATGACGCGCCACAGTCAAACACCACACGAAGCTTAAGCTTTTTAGGGTGGTACACCCCATGATGTGGAATATACCAAACTTTCCCATCACAACGGCCAAGGTCTTCAATTGGAACCTTTACCGCATATTTCTTGGTGATTGTATCATTCATGAAGGTAATATAATCTGCCCTGAATGACGGATTCCTGAGAAACTTCCTCTTCAGAGTTGTAGCACGTTGTTCTGCTACGGCCCGGTTGTTTGGCATTTTAATGTTCAACTCCTTTAATGGGAGATCAAGGCAGTAATGACCGTCTACCAACCTAGCAGATTGTCTCACCCTCTCCATGAACAGACGATCCGCCTTAGACATCTCATACCTTTCCTCTTGCCCATCCTCAGGAAAGTCATATTTAAACTGTTGTTTCCACAGGTCTTCCAGCCTGGCCACAGATACACGATTTGACACGGCTTGCATTATTTCATTCCTGCTTGTATTGCAACCATCCACCTTTAGTGGCCCATTGACTGTCCAACCCAGTATGGTTCTGACTGCAAAGGGCCCATCATCGACACTAGGAATAACTTCCTTTGGTTCCATCATCTTGGCAGCATCAGTTCCAATCAACAGACCTATGGCTGCATCAATGAGAGGTACTTGTACTCCTTTAAGATGTGGCCATTTATCTATATCTTCTTGTCGCGGGATGTTATTCCTGCTTACCGGAATAGCCTTTTGTGAAAACACTTCCTTTAGCTCTATGAAGGTATTTGAGTTCAGGTGGCCTACCTCCAACTCTGTCACCATAGTACTTGTCACAACTTTGCTTTCTGTCATGGTTGTAACAATAAGGCTAACCTTTTTCCCACGTAGATTCAGCTCATCAAGAAGTTCATCTGTGCAAAACGTAGCTGTGCTGCCAGGATCCAAGAATGCATATAAAGTGATTACTTTGTTACCCTTTTTGGCTTTTACTCGGACTGGAATGATGGCAAGGATGCACTCGGTGTTCTTGGGCATGTCGTCAAAATTCTGTTTACGTTTGCTGTTCACCAATCCGTTGAACACTGCCAGATTGTCACGATCCACGGACTGCCTTTCCTTTGGCTTCACGTGCAGCAACGTGTTGTGCGTCCCGGAACATAATTGACAGTTTACCACTTCCTGGCAGTGCCTGCTCATATGCCCCGATTTTAAACATCTGAAACATAAACCTTCCTTCCTGAGAAACTCTATCTTCTCTTTGTAAGGCGTATTCTGTAGTTTTTGACAATGGTCGAATGTGTGTCCCTCGTGGCAAAAGAGACAAGACTCTTGTGAGGCCTTGATGGTAGTGATAGGCTTGGGTGATGCTTTGGTGGTATTGAAAGAGCTTGTCTTACTAAAACCAGGCTCTATACTTGCATCCCTTTGAGTAGTAACTTGCTTTGCAGTAGTGGTAAAACTCCTTTTCATTCCACTTACTTTCCCAAAGGCAGCTGCAGGCCCTTTTAAGTGTTCCTTAAGTCTTCCCAAGTCCCCGTAGCAAGGATGCAGTGATTTCTCTGATACATCAGTGATAAACTTAACTACATCTGCAAACGTAGCTCTACGGTTGTGGTTTTCATTCAGGTCATGAGCCACATCCCTCCATTTCTCTCTCAACTTATATGGAAGCTTGGAAATAATTGTTCGTATGCTGATTGTAGTATTAAGCTCTGCCATACAGTCCATGGAACTCACACAATTGGTTAGAAAAAGAGCGAATGAATATAGGGCTTTGCCATCTTCATCCTTAATTGTTTGCCAATTCAAAACCTTTTCCATGTAGGCTGCTGCAACTGTATATTCATTACCAAAGTGCTTCTTTAAAAGAAACCTGGCCCTGTGATATCCTTCGTCTGGTTGCATGCTAAAGCAACTTTGCACAATCTCCTTAGGTTGTCCTCTCGTGTGCTGGTGCAGCAGATAGAGTCGCTGACTGTCATCCCCCCCGCTATTCTTCACTGAGTTTTCAAACGCTTTGATGAAAACATCATAGTCTAAAGGATCTCCACTAAAGATAGGAATCGCTTGAGGAGGGTTAGTATAAACCCTGAGTTGTTTATCCGGAACTTCGGTACGGTCGGTTTGACACTGAGCACCACTAAACATTGATCCTGGAAGCTGTTTAACAGCCCTTGCTTGGGTATCACAGCCGCGAGCCCCAGTCGTTACTTCCCCACTGTAATCTGTACTGTACCCTAATCTGTACCCCTTTACGGCTTCTTCTCTTGCCCTTTCGATCTGAACAGCCACACTACCCACAACAGGTACCTCTTCCCCAGCATACGTCGTCTTTGCCTGACTAAGATGGAAGTCATCAGTGCCAACATTTGGACCACGTGACTCAGTGAGGCCTGCACGTTTACTCATGATCTGACTTCGTGCTGTAGCAGCTGCAAGAGCGGCGTTCATTTCTAATTCTTCCTTTTCTGCCTTAAATTTAGCCTCCTCCTGCACCCTTAATGCCCTAAGCCTAGCTTCTTCCTGCTCTATCGCGTGTCTTTGCTTTAACGCTTCTGCCCTTGCTAATAGCTCAGCTCTTTCTATTTCGGCCTTAAGGCATGCCTTTGTAGCTGAAGATGTGACAGAACTTGTTCTAGATTTCCTAGATCTCCTTGTGGATGCTACAGACACACTGTCCTCGGGAGCAACGCTCTCATTTGCCTTACGTGCTTCCTCACGACGTTGGCGTACCTCTGTTAACCGACATGCGATGTCGTCGCCACGTCCCCTGAGTGCAGACAGCCTCGTATCGAACCAATCTTGATCGATCTCCATGTCATCTTCAAGCTTACGCTCTTGGTAAGTTTCCTTGAGTGAGTAATTTATATCACATAACTCTTTAAGCAGCTGGTAGAACGCTGGTAGCATCCTGTCCTCCACTACCGAATAGCAATCTTCATCCATGAACTGGTGGATCTTGCTCCTTTGTCTCAGCAGCTGCTCTAACTTAGCCTTTCTTTTGTTCTTCAGACTCCGCAAAGCATCTTCATGTACCACCTGTGAGGCCTCCTCAGCGGCTTCGCTGCTTGGCCTTGCCTGTTGGTCCATCACGCTGTCCGGATCAACATCTGAAGCAACCCGTCTTTCCATCAGTCTCTTAATAGTGCTTAGTGTAGAGATGGTTTCTTACTAATGTAGAGGTGATCTTACTCGAATCTAACGCTCCTGACTCTTCAGATTATACTTCACTCCAGAGATTGTTGTTAGACAAACATTGAACATTTATTGTACTTGCTTCTCAACTTAGCCAATGACAGATCAATTGTACATACAACTTTAAGCACGGTGATCTCACAAGCACGCTCACTAGCTGTTTCATCAAACAAGTTTCCCAAAGTATGTCTGAACTCACGGGACTTGCAGGACTCGTAAAACTCGGTAAGAAACCGTGTGCCTCTACAGCTACACACAGAACCCTTTTCTTCCACCTTGTTGCAGTCCACACCTTTCTTGTAGTCAGAGTTCCTATGCTCCAGTTACTGTGTCACGTTTACACCCTTCAGTAGCTGAGCTAAAACTGAATCTCTCCTTAACAAACCCTTAGCATTGCATTGTTTCCTTGACCACTGGTCAACAAACTTAAAGGTAATCCACAAAGGCAATCATCAAAGGCAAACTATCAAAGCCATATGATGTCACTAAAGACATCATCAGTACATAGACACATTATATAAACAATTACATCACACACACAGCAAACATTACATAAAACAAGTAACTAAACTAACCCCCTTGGTTGGCTCATACACCTCCCTCCCCATAGGAAATCGAAAATTGTTCTCGCCAGGGGCCGTCTGATGGAAACCGGCAGAGGGAAAACATATGCCAGGTGGAGCACACAGGAGAGCATGTCCGCCTTGAGCACAAGCACTTTACCCAGAAGTGTCAGCTTCCTGGCCTTCCACAATGCTAATCTGGACTTCAATCGCTGAAAACGCCCCTCCCAGTTGACGGTAGCACTATTCATTGGTTGGAATTGTACACCTAAGATCTTTATTGGCCCTTGACACACCGATAGTCCACCCGGAGCAACATCACGCCCCTTCCAACTCCCTTCACTGTACATTTGCCAATGTTGAGCCTAGCTCCTGAGACCCTTCAAAAATCCTCAAAACCTCCAAAGCTCTCACCACACACTCGTCACTGTCCAGCAACAATGTTGTGTCATCAGTGTACTGTGAAAGTTTCACCCGTAGGTCCCCTCCCCCTGGAACCAGGGTCACCCTCACACTGGCGTCTGCTCTGATGGCCTCTGCAGGGGAATGCAGGGGGGGTGCTGAAGCCCTTCAACACTTTCAGCATCTGGGTGCAGCAGAACCGGGAACATCTGGGTGCAGCAGAACCTGGAACTGTCGACAACCAGTCCAGAAACCTAGTGGGTCCCGCACATATCGTGCAGCAGAAACCACATCAGAAAAGCGACCGAAAAATTCCTTTAATGCCAAGTCTGTCATAAAAGGGTTGAACATATGGACAGAAATTATCCTAAAGTTAGGTCTGTCCATATTTACCACCTCACACAAATTCAACGGGTGCTTGTTTGCCAATCTAGCACACCTTGCAGTGACAGCCTGATGAGTCTCAGCTGAAACAAATGAAACATCATACCCGGTTGCCTGCTGATGCCACTGAATACAAAAAACGTCCTCCACCGTCAGATTCAACTGGCCCTTGATGATTCTGGTGCAAAACAAATCCCTTGGCATCACTTCCCTGTCGCTGCTCCTCCACTGGAACCTCAAAGTCCTACGCAGTCCCACCCGAGAAATTGTCCGGTCCTGTTTGGCAAACGCCATGTTAGAAAAAGAAGAAAAAACACAGCCCGCGCTTCTCAAATGTACAAGTGTCAAGAACAGATTTTTTTTTTTTTTTTTTTATATTTTATTAGAAAAAAATCAACAGTACAGTAACCATTATACTCCCAACACATGACTTGGCACTGTGTCCCCATTCGCATCCCCGCACCCCTGAAGTGAAACTGTCAATATCTCATGAAAGAAAAACAAACGACTCCAAAACAGAAAAACACAAGCAAAAGAAAGACACAATAAGAAATACTGAAACATAACCTGTACCAGTGCACCGTTATCTTTTATAGCAACCCAAAACCACCTTTCCACTTTTCTTTTGCAGCGTGATACCCCAACTTGTCCACATCCCACTTCATCCTTTCTGTCACCTCTAATTCGACCCACCTAGCCACCCTCTCTGTACTCCACTCCACTCCACTTCATTCCGTACGAGCTCCTGTCTTGCCAGCCATAGCCCCCTTTTGTATAGGCTCAGGAGCAACCACAAAATCCCCCACCCACTCCTAATGTGGGCTCCTACAAAACCCCTCTCCACCACCTGCCATGTCAGTGTAAGATCAGGCTTTGCCCTCCCCACCACCTTTTTTGCCTTAGCCCAGAGCTGTCTGGCAAAACTGCACTCCCACATAACATGGTACGCTGTCTCCCCAGCACCACACGATGGTCTCGGGCACAGAGGAGACCGGCCCAGACCGTGATTGTGTATCTTGTCTCGCACCGGTAGCGTTCTGTGCAAGAAGGCCCAGTTCAGATCCTTCAGCCCATTACTTTGGCCTACTGCCTGAACACCCACCGTAACTGATGACGGTATCCCCAACAACGGAGATGGGTTTACCTTCCCTCTAACCACCCTGTACAGGACCCTTTGCTGCTTCCATATGCGATCTTCCAGGGCCTTAGGGTGAGCCCTCAGCCACTTGGCAACCAACGCATAGTGCCACGGTAGCTGCTCTGTCCTCGGACCTACATTGGACCAGTTTAGTATCCCTCTGGCAGCGTATAAAAAGAAATATTTCATACCTATACTAGCCGGATGCCCCACCTCTGAAGCCATGTCCTGAAGCAGAGACGCCACAAAAATGGTGTCAAGTTTCAGGGGGAGGTCCGGCACATGCCTGCCACCCTCAGCCAAGCCCGACATCATGCGGCCAAGTGCCACCCACTCATACATCCCTCCCCATAGGAAATCGAAAATTGTTCTCGCCAGGGGCCGTCTGATGGCGACCGGCAGAGGGAAAACATAGTGGAGAGCATGTCCGCCTTGAGCACAAGCACTTTACCCAGAAGTGTCAGCTTCCTGGCATTCCACAATGCTAATCTGGACCTTACTCGCTGAAAACGCCCCTCCCAGTTGACGGTAGCACTATTCATTGGTTGGAATTGTACACCTAAGATCTTTATTGGCCCTTGACACACCGATAGTCCACCCGGAGCAACATCACGCCCCTTCCAACTCCCTTCACTGTACGTTTGCCAATGTTGAGCCTAGCTCCTGAGACCCTTCAAAAATCCTCAAAACCTCCAAAGCTCTCACCACACACTCGTCACTGTCCAGCAACAATGTTGTGTCATCAGTGTACTGTGAAAGTTTCAACCATAGGTCCCCTCCCCCTGGAACCAGGGTCACCCTCACACTGGCGTCTGCTCTGATGGCCTCTGCAGGGGAATGCAGGGGGGTGCTGAAGCCCTTCAACACCTTCAGCATCTGGGTGCAGCAGAACCGGGAACATCTGGGTGCAGCAGAACCTGGAACTGTCGACAACCGGTCCAGAAATCTAGTGGGTCCCGCACATATCGTGCAGCAGAAACCACATCAGAAAAGCGACCGAAAAATTCCTTTAATGCCAAGTCTGTCATAAAAGGGTTGAACATATGGACAGAAATTATCCTAAAGTTAGGTCTGTCCATATTTACCACCTCACACAAATTCAACGGGTGCTTGTTTGCCAATCTAGCACACCTTGCAGTGACAGCCTGATGAGTCTCAGCTGAAACAAATGAAACATCATACCCGGTTGCCTGCTGATGCCACTGAATACAAAAAATGTCCTCCACCGTCAGATTCAACTGGCCCTTGATGATTCTGGTGCAAAACAAATCCCTTGGCATCACTTCCCTGTCGCTGCTCCTCCACTGGAACCTCAAAGTCCTGCGCAGTCCCACCCGAGGAATTGTCTGGCCCTGGTTGGCAAACGCCATGTTAGAAAAAGAAGAAAAAACACAGCGCGCGCTTCTCAATTGTACAAGTGACAAGAACAGATTTGTTTTTTTTTTTTTTATTAGAAAAAATCAACAGTACAGTAACCATTATACTCCCAACACATGACTTGGCACTGTGTCCCCATTCGCATCCCCGCACCCCTGAAGTGAAACTGCCCATATGTCATGAAAGAAAAACAAACGACTCCAAAACAGAAAAACACAAGCAAAAGAAAGACACAATAAGAAAAACTGAAACATAACCTGTACCAGTGCACCATTATCTTTTATAGCAACCCAAAACCACCTTTCCACTTTTCTTTTGCAGCGTGATACCCCAACTTGTCCACATCCAACTTCATCCTTTCTGTCACCTCCCATTCGACCCCCTTAGCCACCCTCTCTGTAGTCCACTCCACTCCACTCCATTCCGTAAGAGCTCCTGTCTTGCCAGCCATAGCCCCCTTTTGTATAGGCTCAGGAGCAACCACAAAATCCCCCACCCACTCCTAATGTGGGCTCCTTCAAAACCCCTCTCCACCACCTGCCATGTCAGTGTAAGATCAGGCTTTGCCCTCCCCACCACCTTTTTTGCCTTAGCCCAGAGCTGTCTGGTAAAACTGCACTCCCACATAACATGGTACGCTGTCTCCCCAGCACCACACGATGGTCTCGGGCACAGAGGAGACCGGCCCAGACCGTGCCTGTGTATCTTGTCTCGCACCGGTAGCGTTCTGTGCAAGCAGGCCCAGTTCAGATCCTTCTGCCCATTACTCAGGCCTACTGCCTGAACACCCACCCAAACTGATGACGGTACCCCCAACAACAGAGACGGGTTTACCTTCCCTCTAACCACCCTGTACAGGACCCTTTGCTGCTTCCATATGCCATCTTCCAGGGCCTCAGGGTGAGCCCTCAGCCACTTGGCAACCAACGCATAGTGCCACGGTAGCTGCTCTGACCTCGGACTTACATTGGACCAGTTCAGTATCCCTCTGGCAGCGTATAAAAAGAAATATTTCATACCTAAACTAGCCGGATGCCCCACCTCTGAAGCCATGTCCTGAAGCAGAGACGCCACAAAAATGGTGTCAAGTTTCAGGGGGAGGTCCGGCACATCCCTGCCACCCTCAGCCAAGCCCGACATCATGCGGCCACGTGCCACCCACTCATACCTCCCTCCCCATAGGAAATCGAAAATTGTTTTCGCCAGGGGCCGTCTGATGGCGACCGGCAGAGGGAAAACATATGCCAGGTGGAGCACACAGGAGAGCATGTCCGCCTTGAGCACAAGCACTTTACCCAGAAGTGTCAGCTTCCTGGCCTTCCACAATGCTAATCTGGACTTCAATCGCTGAAAACGCCCCTCCCAGTTGACGGTAGCACTATTCATTGGTTGGAATTGTACACCTAAGATCTTTATTGGCCCTTGACACACCGATAGTCCACCCGGAGCAACATCACGCCCCTTCCAACTCCCTTCACTGTACATTTGCCAATGTTGAGCCTAGCTCCTGAGACCCTTCAAAAATCCTCAAAACCTCCAAAGCTCTCACCACACACTCGTCACTGTCCAGCAACAATGTTGTGTCATCAGCGTACTGTGAAAGTTTCACCCGTAGGTCCCCTCCCCCTGGAACCAGGGTCACCCTCACACTGGCGTCTGCTCTGATGGCCTCTGCAGGGGAATGCAGGGGGGGTGCTGAAGCCCTTCAACACCTTCAGCATCTGGGTGCAGCAGAACCGGGAACATCTGGGTGCAGCAGAAACTGGAACTGTCGACAACCAGTCCAGAAACCTAGTGGGACCCGCACATATCGTGCAGCAGAAACCACATCAGAAAAGCGACCGAAAAATTCCTTTAATGCCAAGTCTGTCATAAAAGGGTTGAACATATGGACAGAAATTATCCTAAAGTTAGGTCTGTCCATATTTACCACCTCACACAAATTCAACGGGTGCTTGTTTGCCAATCTAGCACACCTTGCAGTGACAGCCTGATGAGTCTCAGCTGAAACAAATGAAACATCATACCCGGTTGCCTGCTGATGCCACTGAATACAAAAAACGTCCTCCACCGTCAGATTCAACTGGCCCTTGATGATTCTGGTGCAAAACAAATCCCTTGGCATCACTTCCCTGTCGCTGCTCCTCCACTGGAACCTCAAAGTCCTGCGCAGTCCCACCCGAGAAATTGTCCGGTCCTGTTTGGCAAACGCCATGTTAGAAAAAGAAGAAAAAACACAGCCCGCGCTTCTCAAATGTACAAGTGTCAAGAACAGATTTTTTTTTTTTTTTTTTTATATTTTATTAGAAAAAAATCAACAGTACAGTAACCATTATACTCCCAACACATGACTTGGCACTGTGTCCCCATTCGCATCCCCGCACCCCTGAAGTGAAACTGTCAATATCTCATGAAAGAAAAACAAACGACTCCAAAACAGAAAAACACAAGCAAAAGAAAGACACAATAAGAAATACTGAAACATAACCTGTACCAGTGCACCGTTATCTTTTATAGCAACCCAAAACCACCTTTCCACTTTTCTTTTGCAGCGTGATACCCCAACTTGTCCACATCCCACTTCATCCTTTCTGTCACCTCTAATTCGACCCACCTAGCCACCCTCTCTGTACTCCACTCCACTCCACTTCATTCCGTACGAGCTCCTGTCTTGCCAGCCATAGCCCCCTTTTGTATAGGCTCAGGAGCAACCACAAAATCCCCCACCCACTCCTAATGTGGGCTCCTACAAAACCCCTCTCCACCACCTGCCATGTCAGTGTAAGATCAGGCTTTGCCCTCCCCACCACCTTTTTTGCCTTAGCCCAGAGCTGTCTGGCAAAACTGCACTCCCACATAACATGGTACGCTGTCTCCCCAGCACCACACGATGGTCTCGGGCACAGAGGAGACCGGCCCAGACCGTGATTGTGTATCTTGTCTCGCACCGGTAGCGTTCTGTGCAAGAAGGCCCAGTTCAGATCCTTCAGCCCATTACTTTGGCCTACTGCCTGAACACCCACCGTAACTGATGACGGTATCCCCAACAACGGAGATGGGTTTACCTTCCCTCTAACCACCCTGTACAGGACCCTTTGCTGCTTCCATATGCGATCTTCCAGGGCCTTAGGGTGAGCCCTCAGCCACTTGGCAACCAACGCATAGTGCCACGGTAGCTGCTCTGTCCTCGGACCTACATTGGACCAGTTTAGTATCCCTCTGGCAGCGTATAAAAAGAAATATTTCATACCTATACTAGCCGGATGCCCCACCTCTGAAGCCATGTCCTGAAGCAGAGACGCCACAAAAATGGTGTCAAGTTTCAGGGGGAGGTCCGGCACATGCCTGCCACCCTCAGCCAAGCCCGACATCATGCGGCCAAGTGCCACCCACTCATACATCCCTCCCCATAGGAAATCGAAAATTGTTCTCGCCAGGGGCCGTCTGATGGCGACCGGCAGAGGGAAAACATAGTGGAGAGCATGTCCGCCTTGAGCACAAGCACTTTACCCAGAAGTGTCAGCTTCCTGGCATTCCACAATGCTAATCTGGACCTTACTCGCTGAAAACGCCCCTCCCAGTTGACGGTAGCACTATTCATTGGTTGGAATTGTACACCTAAGATCTTTATTGGCCCTTGACACACCGATAGTCCACCCGGAGCAACATCACGCCCCTTCCAACTCCCTTCACTGTACGTTTGCCAATGTTGAGCCTAGCTCCTGAGACCCTTCAAAAATCCTCAAAACCTCCAAAGCTCTCACCACACACTCGTCACTGTCCAGCAACAATGTTGTGTCATCAGTGTACTGTGAAAGATTCAACCATAGGTCCCCTCCCCCTGGAACCAGGGTCACCCTCACACTGGCGTCTGCTCTGATGGCCTCTGCAGGGGAATGCAGGGGGGTGCTGAAGCCCTTCAACACCTTCAGCATCTGGGTGCAGCAGAACCGGGAACATCTGGGTGCAGCAGAACCTGGAACTGTCGACAACCGGTCCAGAAACCTAGTGGGTCCCGCACATATCGTGCAGCAGAAACCACATCAGAAAAGCGACCGAAAAATTCCTTTAATGCCAAGTCTGTCATAAAAGGGTTGAACATATGGACAGAAATTATCCTAAAGTTAGGTCTGTCCATATTTACCACCTCACACAAATTCAACGGGTGCTTGTTTGCCAATCTAGCACACCTTGCAGTGACAGCCTGATGAGTCTCAGCTGAAACAAATGAAACATCATACCCGGTTGCCTGCTGATGCCACTGAATACAAAAAATGTCCTCCACCGTCAGATTCAACTGGCCCTTGATGATTCTGGTGCAAAACAAATCCCTTGGCATCACTTCCCTGTCGCTGCTCCTCCACTGGAACCTCAAAGTCCTGCGCAGTCCCACCCGAGGAATTGTCTGGCCCTGGTTGGCAAACGCCATGTTAGAAAAAGAAGAAAAAACACAGCGCGCGCTTCTCAATTGTACAAGTGACAAGAACAGATTTTTTTTTTTTTTTTTTTATTAGAAAAAATCAACAGTACAGTAACCATTATACTCCCAACACATGACTTGGCACTGTGTCCCCATTCGCATCCCCGCACCCCTGAAGTGAAACTGCCCATATGTCATGAAAGAAAAACAAACGACTCCAAAACAGAAAAACACAAGCAAAAGAAAGACACAATAAGAAAAACTGAAACATAACCTGTACCAGTGCACCATTATCTTTTATAGCAACCCAAAACCACCTTTCCACTTTTCTTTTGCAGCGTGATACCCCAACTTGTCCACATCCAACTTCATCCTTTCTGTCACCTCCCATTCGACCCCCTTAGCCACCCTCTCTGTAGTCCACTCCACTCCACTCCATTCCGTAAGAGCTCCTGTCTTGCCAGCCATAGCCCCCTTTTGTATAGGCTCAGGAGCAACCACAAAATCCCCCACCCACTCCTAATGTGGGCTCCTTCAAAACCCCTCTCCACCACCTGCCATGTCAGTGTAAGATCAGGCTTTGCCCTCCCCACCACCTTTTTTGCCTTAGCCCAGAGCTGTCTGGTAAAACTGCACTCCCACATAACATGGTACGCATTGTCCCCAGCACCACACGATGGTCTCGGGCACAGAGGAGACCGGCCCAGACCGTGCCTGTGTATCTTGTCTCGCACCGGTAGCGTTCTGTGCAAGCAGGCCCAGTTCAGATCCTTCTGCCCATTACTCAGGCCTACTGCCTGAACACCCACCCAAACTGATGACGGTACCCCCAACAACAGAGACGGGTTTACCTTCCCTCTAACCACCCTGTACAGGACCCTTTGCTGCTTCCATATGCCATCTTCCAGGGCCTCAGGGTGAGCCCTCAGCCACTTGGCAACCCAGGCATAGTGCCACGGTAGCTGCTCTGACCTCGGACTTACATTGGACCAGTTCAGTATCCCTCTGGCAGCGTATAAAAAGAAATATTTCATACCTAAACTAGCCGGATGCCCCACCTCTGAAGCCATGTCCTGAAGCAGAGACGCCACAAAAATGGTGTCAAGTTTCAGGGGGAGGTCCGGCACATCCCTGCCACCCTCAGCCAAGCCCGACATCATGCGGCCACGTGCCACCCACTCATACCTCCCTCCCCATAGGAAATCGAAAATTGTTCTCGCCAGGGGCCGTCTGATGGAAACCGGCAGAGGGAAAACATATGCCAGGTGGAGCACACAGGAGAGCATGTCCGCCTTGAGCACAAGCACTTTACCCAGAAGTGTCAGCTTCCTGGCCTTCCACAATGCTAATCTGGACTTCAATCGCTGAAAACGCCCCTCCCAGTTGACGGTAGCACTATTCATTGGTTGGAATTGTACACCTAAGATCTTTATTGGCCCTTGACACACCGATAGTCCACCCGGAGCAACATCACGCCCCTTCCAACTCCCTTCACTGTACATTTGCCAATGTTGAGCCTAGCTCCTGAGACCCTTCAAAAATCCTCAAAACCTCCAAAGCTCTCACCACACACTCGTCACTGTCCAGCAACAATGTTGTGTCATCAGTGTACTGTGAAAGTTTCACCCGTAGGTCCCCTCCCCCTGGAACCAGGGTCACCCTCACACTGGCGTCTGCTCTGATGGCCTCT
This sequence comes from Channa argus, assembly GCF_033026475.1. NCBI lineage: Eukaryota > Metazoa > Chordata > Actinopteri > Anabantiformes > Channidae > Channa > Channa argus. Next base: position 164,236 of record NW_027125267.1, on the reverse strand, counting down.
GCAGGGGAATGCAGGGGGGGTGCTGAAGCCCTTCAACACCTTCAGCATCTGGGTGCAGCAGAACCGGGAACATCTGGGTGCAGCAGAAACTGGAACTGTCGACAACCAGTCCAGAAACCTAGTGGGACCCGCACATATCGTGCAGCAGAAACCACATCAGAAAAGCGACCGAAAAATTCCTTTAATGCCAAGTCTGTCATAAAAGGGTTGAACATATGGACAGAAATTATCCTAAAGTTAGGTCTGTCCATATTTACCACCTCACACAAATTCAACGGGTGCTTGTTTGCCAATCTAGCACACCTTGCAGTGACAGCCTGATGAGTCTCAGCTGAAACAAATGAAACATCATACCCGGTTGCCTGCTGATGCCACTGAATACAAAAAACGTCCTCCACCGTCAGATTCAACTGGCCCTTGATGATTCTGGTGCAAAACAAATCCCTTGGCATCACTTCCCTGTCGCTGCTCCTCCACTGGAACCTCAAAGTCCTGCGCAGTCCCACCCAAGGAATTGACCGGCCCTGGTTGGCAAACGCCATATTAGAAAAAGAAGAAAAAACACAGCCCGCGCTTCTCAAATGTACAAGTGTCAAGAACAGATTTTTTTTTTTTTATATATTTTATTAGAAAAAAATCAACAGTACAGTAACCATTATACTCCCAACACATGACTTGGCACTGTGTCCCCATTCGCATCCCCGCACCCCTGAAGTGAAACTGCCAATATCTCATGAAAGAAAAACAAACGACTCCAAAACAGAAAAACACAAGCAAAAGAAAGACACAATAAGAAAAACTGAAACATAACCTGTACCAGTGCACCGTTATCTTTTATAGCAACCCAAAACCACCTTTCCACTTTTCTTTTGCAGCGTGATACCCCAACTTGTCCACATCCCACTTCATCCTTTCTGTCACCTCTAATTCGACCCCCTTAGCCACCCTCTCTGTACTCCACTCCACTCCATTCCGTACGAGCTCCTGTCTTGCCAGCCATAGCCCCCTTTTGTATAGGCTCAGGAGCAACCACAAAATCCCCCACCCACTCCTAATGTGGGCTCCTACAAAACCCCTCTCCACCACCTGCCATGTCAGTGTAAGATCAGGCTTTGCCCTCCCCACCACCTTTTTTGCCTTAGCCCAGAGCTGTCTGGTAAAACTGCACTCCCACATAACATGGTACGCTGTCTCCCCAGCACCACACGATGGTCTCGGGCACAGAGGAGACCGGCCCAGACCGTGCCTGTGTATCTTGTCTCGCACCGGTAGCGTTCTGTGCAAGCAGGCCCAGTTCAGATCTTTCTGCCCATTACTCAGGCCTACTGCCTGAACACCCACCCAAACTGATGACGGTACCCCCAACAACAGAGACGGGTTTACCTTCCCTCTAACCACCCTGTACAGGACCCTTTGCTGCTTCCATATGCCATCTTCCAGGGCCTCAGGGTGAGCCCTCAGCCACTTGGCAACCAACGCATAGTGCCACGGTAGCTGCTCTGACCTCGGACTTACATTGGACCAGTTCAGTATCCCTCTGGCAGCGTATAAAAAGAAATATTTCATACCTAAACTAGCCGGATGCCCCACCTCTGAAGCCATGTCCTGAAGCAGAGACGCCACAAAAATGGTGTCAAGTTTCAGGGGGAGGTCCGGCACATCCCTGCCACCCTCAGCCAAGCCCGACATCATGCGGCCACGTGCCACCCACTCATACCTCCCTCCCCATAGGAAATCGAAAATTGTTTTCGCCAGGGGCCGTCTGATGGCGACCGGCAGAGGGAAAACATATGCCAGGTGGAGCACACAGGAGAGCATGTCCGCCTTGAGCACAAGCACTTTACCCAGAAGTGTCAGCTTCCTGGCCTTCCACAATGCTAATCTGGACTTCAATCGCTGAAAACGCCCCTCCCAGTTGACGGTAGCACTATTCATTGGTTGGAATTGTACACCTAAGATCTTTATTGGCCCTTGACACACCGATAGTCCACCCGGAGCAACATCACGCCCCTTCCAACTCCCTTCACTGTACATTTGCCAATGTTGAGCCTAGCTCCTGAGACCCTTCAAAAATCCTCAAAACCTCCAAAGCTCTCACCACACACTCGTCACTGTCCAGCAACAATGTTGTGTCATCAGCGTACTGTGAAAGTTTCACCCGTAGGTCCCCTCCCCCTGGAACCAGGGTCACCCTCACACTGGCGTCTGCTCTGATGGCCTCTGCAGGGGAATGCAGGGGGGGTGCTGAAGCCCTTCAACACCTTCAGCATCTGGGTGCAGCAGAACCGGGAACATCTGGGTGCAGCAGAAACTGGAACTGTCGACAACCAGTCCAGAAACCTAGTGGGACCCGCACATATCGTGCAGCAGAAACCACATCAGAAAAGCGACCGAAAAATTCCTTTAATGCCAAGTCTGTCATAAAAGGGTTGAACATATGGACAGAAATTATCCTAAAGTTAGGTCTGTCCATATTTACCACCTCACACAAATTCAACGGGTGCTTGTTTGCCAATCTAGCACACCTTGCAGTGACAGCCTGATGAGTCTCAGCTGAAACAAATGAAACATCATACCCGGTTGCCTGCTGATGCCACTGAATACAAAAAACGTCCTCCACCGTCAGATTCAACTGGCCCTTGATGATTCTGGTGCAAAACAAATCCCTTGGCATCACTTCCCTGTCGCTGCTCCTCCACTGGAACCTCAAAGTCCTGCGCAGTCCCACCCAAGGAATTGACCGGCCCTGGTTGGCAAACGCCATATTAGAAAAAGAAGAAAAAACACAGCCCGCGCTTCTCAAATGTACAAGTGTCAAGAACAGATTTTTTTTTTTTTTTATATATTTTATTAGAAAAAAATCGACAGTACAGTAACCATTATACTCCCAACACATGACTTGGCACTGTGTCCCCATTCGCATCCCCGCACCCCTGAAGTGAAACTGCCAATATCTCATGAAAGAAAAACAAACGACTCCAAAACAGAAAAACACAAGCAAAAGAAAGACACAATAAGAAAAACTGAAACATAACCTGTACCAGTGCACCGTTATCTTTTATAGCAACCCAAAACCACCTTTCCACTTTTCTTTTGCAGCGTGATACCCCAACTTGTCCACATCCCACTTCATCCTTTCTGTCACCTCTAATTCGACCCCCTTAGCCACCCTCTCTGTACTCCACTCCACTCACCTTCATTCCGTACGAGCTCCTGTCTTGCCAGCCATAGCCCCCTTTTGTATAGGCTCAGGAGCAACCACAAAATCCCCCACCCACTCCTAATGTGGGCTCCTACAAAACCCCTCTCCACCACCTGCCATGTCAGTGTAAGATCAGGCTTTGCCCTCCCCACCACCTTTTTTGCCTTAGCCCAGAGCTGTCTGGTAAAACTGCACTCCCACATAACATGGTACGCTGTCTCCCCAGCACCACACGATGGTCTCGGGCACAGAGGAGACCGGCCCAGACCGTGCCTGTGTATCTTGTCTCGCACCGGTAGCGTTCTGTGCAAGCAGGCCCAGTTCAGATCCTTCTGCCCATTACTCAGGCCTACTGCCTGAACACCCACCCAAACTGATGACGGTACCCCCAACAACAGAGACGGGTTTACCTTCCCTCTAACCACCCTGTACAGGACCCTTTGCTGCTTCCATATGCCATCTTCCAGGGCCTCAGGGTGAGCCCTCAGCCACTTGGCAACCAACGCATAGTGCCACGGTAGCTGCTCTGACCTCGGACTTACATTGGACCAGTTCAGTATCCCTCTGGCAGCGTATAAAAAGAAATATTTCATACCTAAACTAGCCGGATGCCCCACCTCTGAAGCCATGTCCTGAAGCAGAGACGCCACAAAAATGGTGTCAAGTTTCAGGGGGAGGTCCGGCACATCCCTGCCACCCTCAGCCAAGCCCGACATCATGCGGCCACGTGCCACCCACTCATACCTCCCTCCCCATAGGAAATCGAAAATTGTTTTCGCCAGGGGCCGTCTGATGGCGACCGGCAGAGGGAAAACATATGCCAGGTGGAGCACACAGGAGAGCATGTCCGCCTTGAGCACAAGCACTTTACCCAGAAGTGTCAGCTTCCTGGCCTTCCACAATGCTAATCTGGACTTCAATCGCTGAAAACGCCCCTCCCAGTTGACGGTAGCACTATTCATTGGTTGGAATTGTACACCTAAGATCTTTATTGGCCCTTGACACACCGATAGTCCACCCGGAGCAACATCACGCCCCTTCCAACTCCCTTCACTGTACATTTGCCAATGTTGAGCCTAGCTCCTGAGACCCTTCAAAAATCCTCAAAACCTCCAAAGCTCTCACCACACACTCGTCACTGTCCAGCAACAATGTTGTGTCATCAGCGTACTGTGAAAGTTTCACCCGTAGGTCCCCTCCCCCTGGAACCAGGGTCACCCTCACACTGGCGTCTGCTCTGATGGCCTCTGCAGGGGAATGCAGGGGGGGTGCTGAAGCCCTTCAACACCTTCAGCATCTGGGTGCAGCAGAACCGGGAACATCTGGGTGCAGCAGAAACTGGAACTGTCGACAACCAGTCCAGAAACCTAGTGGGACCCGCACATATCGTGCAGCAGAAACCACATCAGAAAAGCGACCGAAAAATTCCTTTAATGCCAAGTCTGTCATAAAAGGGTTGAACATATGGACAGAAATTATCCTAAAGTTAGGTCTGTCCATATTAACCACCTCACACAAATTCAACGGGTGCTTGTTTGCCAATCTAGCACACCTTGCAGTGACAGCCTGATGAGTCTCAGCTGAAACAAATGAAACATCATACCCGGTTGCCTGCTGATGCCACTGAATACAAAAAACGTCCTCCACCGTCAGATTCAACTGGCCCTTGATGATTCTGGTGCAAAACAAATCCCTTGGCATCACTTCCCTGTCGCTGCTCCTCCACTGGAACCTCAAAGTCCTGCGCAGTCCCACCCAAGGAATTGACCGGCCCTGGTTGGCAAACGCCATATTAGAAAAAGAAGAAAAAACACAGCCCGCGCTTCTCAAATGTACAAGTGTCAAGAACAAATTTTTTTTTTTTTTATATATTTTATTAGAAAAAAATCAACAGTACAGTAACCATTATACTCCCAACACATGACTTGGCACTGTGTCCCCATTCGCATCCCCGCACCCCTGAAGTGAAACTGTCAATATCTCATGAAAGAAAAACAAACGACTCCAAAACAGAAAAACACAAGCAAAAGAAAGACAACTGAAAACTGAAAACTGAAACATAACCTGTACCAGTGCACCATTATCTTTTATAGCAACCCAAAACCACCTTTCCACTTTTCTTTTGCAGCGTGATACCCCAACTTGTCCACATCCCACTTCATCCTTTCTGTCACCTCTAATTCGACCCACTTAGCCACCCTCTCTGTACTCCACTCCACTCCACTTCATTCCGTACGAGCTCCTGTCTTGCCAGCCATAGCCCCCTTTTGTATAGGCTCAGGAGCAACCACAAAATCCCCCACCCACTCCTAATGTGGGCTCCTACAAAACCCCTCTCCACCACCTGCCATGACAGTGTAAGATCAGGCTTTGCCCTCCCCACCACCTTTTTTGCCTTAGCCCAGAGCTGTCTGGCTAAGTTGCCAAGATGGCGGCGCGGCAGTAGCTCGCAGCGGCCTCTCCGGATTCAACAAATGGTGTTTTGCCGTATTTAGCCAGACCCTTTACAGTACATGGACACCACAGTTAGCTGTGTTCATGTTTACGACCGCCAGACATTGCTGCGGCACAGGGTTCATACATACAATAATCTGCACGAGGAAGTAATTGGTAACCTTCGCGACCTCGGCTTGCTACGACCCCAGCGACAAATACCAGGCCCCCAGCCCTCGGTGTCACCTGACGCCGGTGGCCAGGTGAGGGGACGTCGGAAGCGCTGCTCGAGGAAGCGGAAGCGCGGCAAGCGGGCGGGTGTCCGTGCTAGGCTAAATGCTAACCCTAGCCGGCCGGCTCTACCGTCCATTCTCCTCTCCAACGTCTGCTCCCTGGACAATAAACTAGACTACATCCGACTCCAGCGGACCACGCGGCGAGAATTCAGAGACTGCTGCATCTTTGTTTTCACGGAGACGTGGCTCAGTGACAGAGTTCCGGAAGCCGCCATCCAGCTAGACGGGCTAACCGTGTTTCGCGCCGACAGAAACGCTGCTCTGTGCGGTAAGACTCGCGGTGGTGGCGTGTGTGTTTACATCAACACGGAGTGGTGCAAGAACTCTGTGCTTGTCTCACGTTTCTGCTCATCGCTAGTGGAGTTTGTGACTGTTAGATGCAGACCGTTCTATTTACCACGGGAATTCACCACTGTTTTCATTGTCGGAGTGTACATTCCCCCCAGCGCTAATGCTAAGGAGGCACTGTGTGAACTCTACGGTGCTATTAGCGACCTGCAGAACGCTCACCCCGACGGACTGTTTATTATTGCCGGAGATTTCAACCATGCGAATCTCAGGACTGTGCTCCCTAAACTTCATCAGCATGTGGACTTTGCAACAAGAGGAGGGAACACGCTGGATCTTGTTTACACAAACATCCCCGGCGCGTATCGTGCGGAGCCCCGCCCCCATCTCGGCTACTCAGACCACATCTCGGTTATGCTAATTCCAGCATACAGACCGCTCGTCAGACGCTCTAAACCGGTTCTGAAACAGGTGAAAACCTGGCCAGCAGGAGCTACTTCTGCTCTTCAAGACTGTTTTGAGTGCACTGACTGGGACATGTTTAGGGAGGCCGCAACCAACGGCGATTCCATCAACTTGGAGGAATACACGTCAACAGTAACCAGCTACATCAGCAAGTGCGTTGACGATGTGACCATCTCCAAGACCATCACTACACGCTCCAACAGGAAGCCGTGGATAAATGCCAATGTGTGTGCGCTGCTGAAACAAAGAGACGCTGCCTTCAGAACAGGGGACAAGACGGCCTTGAGAACAGCAAGGGCCAAACTGTCCCGTGCCATTAGAGAGGCAAAGCGCGCACACTCAAAGAAAATCCACGACCACTTCGAAGACAGCGGAGACACCCGGCGCATGTGGCAGGGCATCCAGGCGATCACGAACTACAAGACAACTTCACCTGATTGTGACCGCGACGCCTCCCTCCCAGATGCGCTGAACCACTTCTACGCCCGGTTTGAGGCACAGAACAACGTGAAGGCGAGGAAGTCCACTCCACCTCCCAGTGACCAGGTGCTCTGTCTAACCACAGCTGAAGTGAGGAAAACTCTATGCAGAGTTAACCCACGGAAGTCTGCTGGACCAGACAACATTCCTGGCAGAGTGCTCAGGGAGTGCGCAGAACAGCTAGCGGATGTCTTCACAGACATCTTCAACATCTCCCTGAGCAGCAACGTTGTTCCTACGTGCCTCAAGGCAACGACCATCGTGCCTGTGCCTAAGAAGTCTACTGTCTCCTGCCTCAATGACTACCGTCCCGTCGCGCTCACACCCATCGTGATGAAGTGCTTCGAGAGGCTCGTCATGAGGCACATTAAGACCCAACTCCCAACCTCCCTGGACCCCATGCAGTTTGCGTATCGTCCAAATCGTTCCACGGACGATGCCATCTCCACCACCCTCCATCTGGCCCTCACCCACCTGGACAGTAAGGACTCATACGTACGAATGCTGTTCATTGACTTCAGCTCAGCATTCAACACAATCATCCCTCAGCACCTGACCGAGAAATTGAGCATACTGGGCCTGAACACCTCCCTCTGCAACTGGATTCTGGACTTCCTGACTGGGAGACCCCAGTCAGTTCGGATCGGAAACAACATCTCCAGCACCACCACACTGAGCACTGGAGCCCCTCAGGGCTGTGTGCTCAGCCCTCTGCTGTTCACTCTGCTGACGCACGACTGTGTAGCAATGCACAGCTCAAACCACATAGTCAAGTTTGCTGATGACATGACCGTGGTGGGTCTAATCAGCAAGAACGACGAGTCAGCCTACAGAGAGGAGGTGCAACGATTAACAGCCTGGTGTGGAGCAAACAACCTGTCTCTGAACGTTGACAAAACTAAAGAGATGGTTGTGGACTTCAGGAGAGCACAGGGTGACCATTCTCCATTGTTCATCGATGGATCCTCAGTGGAGATAGTCAAGAGCACCAAATTCCTTGGTGTTCATCTGGCGGACAACCTCACCTGGTCAGTCAACACCAGCTCCATCACCAAGAAGGCCCAGCAGCGTCTCTACTTCCTGAGAAGGCTGAGGAAAGCCCATCTCCCTCCCCCCATCCTGACCATGTTCTACAGAGGGACCATTGAGAGCATCCTGAGCAGCTGCATCACTGCCTGGTTTGGGAACTGCACCGTCGCGGATCGCAAGACCCTACAGAGGATAGTGAGGACAGCTGAGAAGATCATCGGAGTCTCTCTGCCCTCTATCATGCACATTTACACCACACGCTGCATCCGCAAAGCCAACAGCATTGGGGACGACCCCACACACCCATCACACACACTCTTCACACTCCTGCCATCAGGAAAGAGGTTCCGAAGCATTCGGGCCACCACATCCAGACTATGCAACAGTTTTTTCCCACAAGCCATCAGGCTCCTCAACACACAGAACTGAAATAGAACTTAAACACACTGCAAACCGAACTCAGCACATTCTCATCACTCACTACTCATCTCATTCCACCACCACTTATTTATTATTTATTTACTTTTATCATTCTACATTTACTGCACTACACTGTTTACCTGCTGCTTTTTTTTTTCACATTCCAATGCAATTGCACTTTTTTTACATGCTGGACATTTAAATGCACTATACCGTTTACATGCTGCTCTTTTTTTTTAACACCCCTAGCACACTTAACTGAACTGTACTGTACTGTAAAATAGTATACAGTAGGTTTACTGGTCGGCACTGTCTTGGGTCTTGTGTCTTGTGTCCTGTCCTGTGTTACTTGTGTTGTCTGTCTACACTGTACGTCTGTACTGTTTTTTCGTCTGCACTGTTTGCACTTGGTTGCACTCGATGCACTTTATTATAGCTTGTGTTGTTTGTAGCACCTTGGTTCTTGGAGGAACGTTATCTCGTTTCTACTGTGTACTGTGTACCACTGTGTATAGTAGAAATGGCAATAAAAGCCACTTGACTTGACTTGACTTGAAAACTGCACTCCCACATAACTTGGTACGCTGTCTCCCCAGCACCACACGATGGTCTCGGGCACAGAGGAGACCGGCCCAGACCGTGCCTGTGTATCTTCTCTCGCACCGGTAGCATTCTGTGCAAGAAGGCCCAGTTCAGATCCTTCAGCCCATTACTTTGGCCTACTGCCTGAACACCCACCGTAACTGATGACGGTACCCCCAACAACGGAGACGGGTTTACCTTCCCTCTAACCACCCTGTACAGGACCCTTTGCTGCTTCCATATGCCATCTTCCAGGGCCTTAGGGTGAGCCCTCAGCCACTTGGCAACCAACGCATAGTGCCACGGTAGCTGCTCTGACCTCGGACCTACATTGGACCAGTTTAGTATCCCTCTGGCAGCGTATAAAAAGAAATATTTCATACCTATACTAGCCGGATGCCCCACCTCTGAAGCCATGTCCTGAAGCAGAGACGCCACAAAAATGGTGTCAAGTTTCCGGGGGGAGGTCCGGCACATGCCTGCCACCCTCAGCCAAGCCCGACATCATGCGGCCAAGTGCCACCCACTCATACCTCCCTCCCCATAGGAAATCGAAAATTGTTCTCGCCAGGGGCCGTCTGATGGCAACCGGCAGAGGGAAAACATAGAGGAGAGCATGTCCGCCTTGAGCACAAGCACTTTACCCAGAAGTGTCAGCTTCCTGGCCTTCCACAATGCTAATCTGGACTTCACTCGCTGAAAACGCCCCTCCCAGTTGACGGTAGCACTATTCATTGGTTGGAATTGTACACCTAAGATCTTTATTGGCCCTTGACACACCGATAGTCCACCCGGAGCAACATCACGCCCCTTCCAACTCCCTTCACTGTACATTTGCCAATGTTGAGCCTAGCTCCTGAGACCCTTCAAAAATCCTCAAAACCTCCAAAGCTCTCACCACACACTCGTCACTGTCCAGCAACAATGTTGTGTCATCAGTGTACTGTGAAAGTTTCACCCGTAGGTCCCCTCCCCCTGGAACCAGGGTCACCCTCACACTGGCGTCTGCTCTGATGGCCTCTGCAGGGGAATGCAGGGGGGTGCTGAAGCCCTTCAACACCTTCAGCATCTGGGTGCAGCAGAACCGGGAACATCTGGGTGGAGCAGAACCTGGAACTGTCGACAACCAGTCCAGAAACCTAGTGGGTCCCGCACATATCGTGCAGCAGAAACCACATCAGAAAAGCGACCGAAAAATTCCTTTAATGCCAAGTCTGTCATAAAACGGTTGAACATATGGACAGAAATTATCCTAAAGTTAGGTCTGTCCATATTTACCACCTCACACAAATTCAACGGGTGCTTGTTTGCCAATCTAGCACACCTTGCAGTGACAGCCTGATGAGTCTCAGCTGAAACAAATGAAACATCATACCCGGTTGCCTGCTGATGCCACTGAATACAAAAAACGTCCTCCACCGTCAGATTCAACTGGCCCTTGATGATTCTGGTGCAAAACAAATCCCTTGGCATCACTTCCCTGTCGCTGCTCCTCCACTGGAACCTCAAAGTCCTGCGCAGTCCCACCCGAGGAATTGTCCGGCCCTGGTTGGCAAACGCCATGTTAGAAAAAGAAGAAAAAACACAGCGCGCGCTTCTCAATTGTACAAGTGACAAGAACAGGTTTTTTTTTTATTTATTTTTATTTTTTTTATTAGAAAAAATCAACAGTACAGTAACCATTATACTCCCAACACATGACTTGGCACTGTGTCCCCATTCGCATCCCCGCACCCCTGAAGTGAAACTGCCCATATGTCATGAAAGAAAAACAAACGACTCCAAAACAGAAAAACACAAGCAAAAGAAAGACACAATAAGAAAAACTGAAACATAACCTGTACCAGTGCACCATTATCTTTTATAGCAACCCAAAACCACCTTTCCACTTTTCTTTTGCACCGTGATACCCCAACTTGTCCACATCCAACTTCATCCTTTCTGTCACCTCCCATTCGACCCCCTTAGCCACCCTCTCTGTAGTCCACTCCACTCCACTCAATTCCGTACGAGCTCCTGTCTTGCCAGCCATAGCCCCCTTTTGTATAGGCTCAGGAGCAACCACAAAATCCCCCACCCACTCCTAATGTGGGCTCCTACAAAACCCCTCTCCACCACCTGCCATGACAGTGTAAGATCAGGCTTTGCCCTCCCCACCACCTTTTTTGCCTTAGCCCAGAGCTGTCTGGCAAAACTGCACTCCCACATAACTTGGTACGCTGTCTCCCCAGCACCACACGATGGTCTCGGGCACAGAGGAGACCGGCCCAGACCGTGCCTGTGTATCTTGTCTCGCACCGGTAGCGTTCTGTGCAAGAAGGCCCAGTTCAGATCCTTCAGCCCATTACTTTGGCCTACTGCCTGAACACCCACCGTAACTGATGACGGTACCCCCAACAACGGAGACGGGTTTACCTTCCCTCTAACCACCCTGTACAGGACCCTTTGCTGCTTCCATATGCCATCTTCCAGGGCCTTAGGGTGAGCCCTCAGCCACTTGGCAACCAACGCATAGTGCCACGGTAGCTGCTCTGACCTCGGACCTACATTGGACCAGTTTAGTATCCCTCTGGCAGCGTATAAAAAGAAATATTTCATACCTATACTAGCCGGATGCCCCACCTCTGAAGCCATGTCCTGAAGCAGAGACGCCACAAAAATGGTGTCAAGTTTCCGGGGGGAGGTCCGGCACATGCCTGCCACCCTCAGCCAAGCCCGACATCATGCGGCCAAGTGCCACCCACTCATACCTCCCTCCCCATAGGAAATCGAAAATTGTTCTCGCCAGGGGCCGTCTGATGGCAACCGGCAGAGGGAAAACATAGAGGAGAGCATGTCAGCCTTGAGCACAAGCACTTTACCCAGAAGTGTCAGCTTCCTGGCCTTCCACAATGCTAATCTGGACTTCACTCGCTGAAAACGCCCCTCCCAGTTGAAGGTAGCACTATTCATTGGTTGGAATTGTACACCTAAGATCTTTATTGGCCCTTGACACACCGATAGTCCACCCGGAGCAACATCACGCCCCTTCCAACTCCCTTCACTGTACATTTGCCAATGTTGAGCCTAGCTCCTGAGACCCTTCAAAAATCCTCAAAACCTCCAAAGCTCTCACCACACACTCGTCACTGTCCAGCAACAATGTTGTGTCATCAGTGTACTGTGAAAGTTTCACCCGTAGGTCCCCTCCCCCTGGAACCAGGGTCACCCTCACACTGGCGTCTGCTCTGATGGCCTCTGCAGGGGAATGCAGGGGGGTGCTGAAGCCCTTCAACACCTTCAGCATCTGGGTGCAGCAGAACCGGGAACATCTGGGTGGAGCAGAACCTGGAACTGTCGACAACCAGTCCAGAAACCTAGAGGGTCCCGCACATATCGTGCAGCAGAAACCACATCAGAAAAGCGACCGAAAAATTCCTTTAATGCCAAGTCTGTCATAAAACGGTTGAACATATGGACAGAAATTATCCTAAAGTTAGGTCTGTCCATATTTACCACCTCACACAAATTCAACGGGTGCTTGTTTGCCAATCTAGCACACCTTGCAGTGACAGCCTGATGAGTCTCAGCTGAAACAAATGAAACATCATACCCGGTTGCCTGCTGATGCCACTGAATACAAAAAACGTCCTCCACCGTCAGATTCAACTGGCCCTTGATGATTCTGGTGCAAAACAAATCCCTTGGCATCACTTCCCTGTCGCTGCTCCTCCACTGGAACCTCAAAGTCCTGCGCAGTCCCACCCGAGGAATTGTCCGGCCCTGGTTGGCAAACGCCATGTTAGAAAAAGAAGAAAAAACACAGCGCGCGCTTCTCAATTGTACAAGTGACAAGAACAGGTTTTTTTTTTATTTTTTTTTATTTTTTTTATTAGAAAAAATCAACAGTACAGTAACCATTATACTCCCAACACATGACTTGGCACTGTGTCCCCATTCGCATCCCCGCACCCCTGAAGTGAAACTGCCCATATGTCATGAAAGAAAAACAAACGACTCCAAAACAGAAAAACACAAGCAAAAGAAAGACACAATAAGAAAAACTGAAACATAACCTGTACCAGTGCACCATTATCTTTTATAGCAACCCAAAACCACCTTTCCACTTTTCTTTTGCACCGTGATACCCCAACTTGTCCACATCCAACTTCATCCTTTCTGTCACCTCCCATTCGACCCCCTTAGCCACCCTCTCTGTAGTCCACTCCACTCCACTCCATTCCGTACGAGCTCCTGTCTTGCCAGCCATAGCCCCCTTTTGTATAGGCTCAGGAGCAACCACAAAATCCCCCACCCACTCCTAATGTGGGCTCCTACAAAACCCCTCTCCACCACCTGCCATGACAGTGTAAGATCAGGCTTTGCCCTCCCCACCACCTTTTTTGCCTTAGCCCAGAGCTGTCTGGCAAAACTGCACTCCCACATAACTTGGTACGCTGTCTCCCCAGCACCACACGATGGTCTCGGGCACAGAGGAGACTGGCCCAGACCGTGCCTGTGTATCTTGTCTTGCACCGGTAGCGTTCTGTGCAAGAAGGCCCAGTTCAGATCCTTCAGCCCATTACTTTGGCCTACTGCCTGAACACCCACCGTAACTGATGACGGTACCCCCAACAACGGAGACGGGTTTACCTTCCCTCTAACCACCCTGTACAGGACCCTTTGCTGCTTCCATATGCCATCTTCCAGGGCCTTAGGGTGAGCCCTCAGCCACTTGGCAACCAACGCATAGTGCCACGGTAGCTGCTCTGACCTCGGACCTACATTGGACCAGTTTAGTATCCCTCTGGCAGCGTATAAAAAGAAATATTTCATACCTATACTAGCCGGATGCCCCACCTCTGAAGCCATGTCCTGAAGCAGAGACGCCACAAAAATGGTGTCAAGTTTCAGGGGGACGTCCGGCACATCCCTGCCACCCTCAGCCAAGCCCGACATCATGCGGCCAAGTGCCACCCACTCATACCTCCCTCCCCAAAGGAAATCGAAAATTGTTCTCGCCAGGGGCCGTCTGATGGCGACCGGCAGAGGGAAAACATATGCCAGGTGGAGCACAGAGGAGAGCATGTCCGCCTAGAGCACAAACACTTTACCCAGAAGTGTCAGCTTCCTGGCCTTCCACAATGCTAATCTGGACTTCACTCGCTGAAAACGCCCCTCCCAGTTGACGGTAGCACTATTCATTGGTTTGAATTGTACACCTAAGATCTTTATTGGCCCTTGACACGCTGATAGTCCACCCGGAGCAACATCACGACCCTTCCACCTCCCTTCACTGTACATTTGCCAATGTTGTGCCTAGCTCCTGAGACCCTTCCAAAATCCTCAAAAAGCTCCAAAGCTCTCACCACACACTCGTCACTGTCCAGCAACAATGTTGTGTCATCAGCATACTGTGAAAGTTTCACCCGTAGGTCCCCTCCCCCTGGAACCAGGGTCACCCTCACACTGGCGTCTGCTCTTATGGCCTCTGCAGGGAATGCAGGGGGGGTGCCTAAGCCATTCAACACCTTCAGCATCTGGGTGCAGCAAAACCGGGAACATCTGGGTGCAGAAGAACCTGGAACTGTTGACAACCGGTCCAGAAACCTTGTGGGTCCCGCACATATCGTGCAGCAGAAACCACATCAGAAAAGCGACCGAAAAATTCCTTTAATGCCAAGTCTGTCATAAAAGGGTTGAACATATGGACAGAAATTATCCTAAAGTTAGGTCTGTCCATATTTACCACCTCACACAAATTCAACGGGTGCTTGTTTGCCAATCTAGCACACCTTGCAGTGACAGCCTGATGAGTCTCAGCTGAAACAAATGAAACATCATACCCGGTTGCCTGCTGATGCCACTGAATACAAAAAACGTCCTCCACCGTCAGATTCAACTGGCCCTTGATGATTCTGGTGCAAAACAAATCCCTTGGCATCACTTCCCTGTCGCTGCTCCTCCACTGGAACCTCAAAGTCCTGCGCAGTCCCACCCGAGGAATTGTCCGGCCCTGGTTGGCAAACGCCATGTTAGAAAAAGAAGAAAAAACACAGCGCGCGCTTCTCAATTGTACAAGTGACAAGAACAGGTTTTTTTTTTATTTATTTTTATTTTTTTTATTAGAAAAAATCAACAGTACAGTAACCATTATACTCCCAACACATGACTTGGCACTGTGTCCCCATTCGCATCCCCGCACCCCTGAAGTGAAACTGCCCATATGTCATGAAAGAAAAACAAACGACTCCAAAACAGAAAAACACAAGCAAAAGAAAGACACAATAAGAAAAACTGAAACATAACCTGTACCAGTGCACCATTATCTTTTATAGCAACCCAAAACCACCTTTCCACTTTTCTTTTGCAGCGTGATACCCCAACTTGTCCACATCCAACTTCATCCTTTCTGTCACCTCCCATTCGACCCCCTTAGCCACCCTCTCTGTAGTCCACTCCACTCCACTCCATTCCGTACGAGCTCCTGTCTTGCCAGCCATAGCCCCCTTTTGTATAGGCTCAGGAGCAACCACAAAATCCCCCACCCACTCCTAATGTGGGCTCCTACAAAACCCCTCTCCACCACCTGCCATGACAGTGTAAGATCAGGCTTTGCCCTCCCCACCACCTTTTTTGCCTTAGCCCAGAGCTGTCTGGCAAAACTGCACTCCCACATAACTTGGTACGCTGTCTCCCCAGCACCACACGATGGTCTCGGGCACAGAGGAGACCGGCCCAGACCGTGCCTGTGTATCTTGTCTCGCACCGGTAGCGTTCTGTGCAAGAAGGCCCAGTTCAGATCCTTCAGCCCATTACTTTGGCCTACTGCCTGAACACCCACCGTAACTGATGACGGTACCCCCAACAACGGAGACGGGTTTACCTTCCCTCTAACCACCCTGTACAGGACCCTTTGCTGCTTCCATATGCCATCTTCCAGGGCCTTAGGGTGAGCCCTCAGCCACTTGGCAACCAACGCATAGTGCCACGGTAGCTGCTCTGACCTCGGACCTACATTGGACCAGTTTAGTATCCCTCTGGCAGCGTATAAAAAGAAATATTTCATACCTATACTAGCCGGATGCCCCACCTCTGAAGCCATGTCCTGAAGCAGAAACGCCAAAAAAATGGTGTCAAGTTTCAGGGGGACGTCCGGCACATCCCTGCCACCCTCAGCCAAGCCCGACATCATGCGGCCAAGTGCCACCCACTCATACCTCCCTCCCCATAGGAAATCGAAAATTGTTCTCGCCAGGGGCCGTCTGATGGCGACCGGCAGAGGGAAAACATATGCCAGGTGGAGCACAGAGGAGAGCATGTCCGCCTTGAGCACAAGCACTTTACCCAGAAGTGTCAGCTTCCTGGCCTTCCACAATGCTAATCTGGACTTCACTCGCTGAAAACGCCCCTCCCAGTTGACGGTAGCACTATTCATTGGTTTGAATTGTACACCTAAGATCTTTATTGGCCCTTGACACGCTGATAGTCCACCCGGAGCAACATCACGACCCTTCCACCTCCCTTCACTGTACATTTGCCAATGTTCTGCCTAGCTCCTGAGACCCTTCCAAAATCCTTAAAAAGCTCCAAAGCTCTCACCACACACTCGTCACTGTCCAGCAACAATGTTGTGTCATCAGCATACTGTGAAAGTTTCACCCGTAGGTCCCCTCCCCCTGGAACCAGGGTCACCCTCACACTGGCGTCTGCTCTGATGGCCTCTGCAGGGGAATGCAGGGGGGGTGCCTAAGCCCTTCAACACCTTCAGCATCTGGGTGCAGCAGAACCGGGAACATCTGGGTGCAGAAGAACCTGGAACTGTTGACAACCGGTCCAGAAACCTTGTGGGTCCCGCACATATCGTGCAGCAGAAACCACATCAGAAAAGCGACCGAAAAATTCCTTTGATGCCAAGTCTGTCATAAAAGGGTTGAACATATGGACAGAAATTATCCTAAAGTTCGGTCTTTCCATATTTACCACCTCACAGAAATTCAACGGGTGCTTGTTTGCCAATCTAGGACACCTTGCAGTGACAGCCTGATGAGTCTCAGCTGAAAAAAATGAAACATCATACCCGGTTGCCTGCTGATGCCACTGAATACAAAAAACGTCCTCCACCGTCAGATTCAACTGGCCCTTGATGATTCTGGTGCAAAACAAATCCCTTGGCATCACTTCCCTGTCGCTGCTCCTCCACTGGAACCTCAAAGTCCTGCGCAGTCCCACCCGAGGAATTGTCCGGCCCTGGTTGGCAAACGCCATGTTAGAAAAAGAAGAGAAAACACAGCGCGCGCTTCTCAAATGTACAAGTGACAAGAACAGATTTTTTTTCTTTTTTTTTTTTAATATTTTATTAGAAAAAATCAACAGTACAGTAACCATTATACTCCCAACACATGACTTGGCACTGTGTCCCCATTCGCATCCCCGCACCCCTGAAGTGAAACTGCCCATATATCATGAAAGAAAAACAAACGACTCCAAAACAGAAAAACACAAGCAAAAGAAAGACACAATAAGAAATACTGAAACATAACCTGTACCAGTGCACCATTATCTTTTATAGCAACCCAAAACCACCTTTCCACTTTTCTTTTGCAGCGTGATACCCCAACTTGTCCACATCCCACTTCATCCTTTCTGTCACCTCTAATTCGACCCCCTTAGCCACCCTCTCTGTACTCCACTCCACTCCACTTCATTCCGTACGAGCTCCTGTCTTGCCAGCCATAGCCCCCTTTTGTATAGGCTCAGGAGCAACCACAAAATCCCCCACCCACTCCTAATGTGGGCTCCCACAAAACCCCTCTCCACCACCTGCCATGTCAGTGTAAGATCAGGCTTTGCCCTCCCCACCACCTTTTTTGCCTTAGCCCAGAGCTGTCTGGTAAAACTGCACTCCCACATAACATGGTACGCTGTCTCCCCAGCACCACACGATGGTCTCGGGCACAGAGGAGACTGGCCCAGACCGTGCCTGTGTATCTTGTCTCGCACCGGTAGCGTTCTGTGTAAGCAGGCCCAGTTCAGATCCTTCTGCCCATTACCCAGGCCTACTGCCTGAACACCCACCCAAACTGATGACGGTACCCCCAACAACGGAGACGGGTTTACCTTCCCTCTAACCACCCTGTACAGGACCCTTTGCTGCTTCCATATGCCATCTTCCAGGGCCTCAGGGTGAGCCCTCAGCCACTTGGCAACCCAGGCATAGTGCCACGGTAGCTGCTCTGACCTCGGACTTACATTGGACCAGTTCAGTATCCCTCTGGCAGCGTAAAAAAAGAAATATTTCATACCTAAACTAGCCGGATGCCCCACCTCTGAAGCCATGTCCTGAAGCAGATACGCCACAAAAATGGTGTCAAGTTTTAGGGGGAGGTCCGGCACATCCCTGCCACCCTCAGCCAAGCCCGACATCATGCGGCCACGTGCCACCCACTCATACCTCCCTCCCCATAGGAAATCGAAAATTGTTCTCGCCAGGGGCCGTCTGATGGCGACCGGCAGAGGGAAAACATATGCCAGGTGGAGCACAGAGGAGAGCATGTCCGCCTTGAGCACAAGCACTTTACCCAGAAGTGTCAGCTTCCTGGCCTTCCACAATGCTAATCTGGACTTCACTCGCTGAAAACGCCCCTCCCAATTGACGGTAGCACTATTCATTGGTTTGAATTGTACACCTAAGATCTTTATTGGCCCTTGACATGCTGATAGTCCACCCGGAGCAACATCACGCCCCTTCCACCTCCCTTCACTGTACATTTGCCAATGTTGAGCCTAGCTCCTGAGACCCTTCCAAAATCCTCAAAAAGCTCCAAAGCTCTCACCACACACTCGTCACTGTCCAGCAACAATGTTGTGTCATCAGCGTACTGTGAAAGTTTCACCCGTAGGTCCCCTCCCTCTGGAACCAGGGTCACCCTCACACTGGCGTCTGCTCTGATGGCCTCTGCAGGGGAATGCAGGGGGGGTGCCTAAGCCCTTCAACACCTTCAGCATCTGGGTGCAGCAGAACCGGGAACATCTGGATGCAGCAGAACCTGGAACTGTCGACAACCGGTCCAGAAACCTTGTGGGTCCCGCACATATCGTGCAGCAGAAACCACATCAGAAAAGCGACCGAAAAATTCCTTTGATGCCAAGTCTGTCATAAAAGGGTTGAACATATGGAGAGAAATTATCCTAAAGTTTGTTCTGTCCATATTTACCACCTCACACAAATTTAACGGGTGCTTGTTTACCAATCTAGCACACCTTGCAGTGACAGCCTGATGAGTCTCAGCTGAAACAAATGAAACATCATACCCGGTTGCCTGCTGATGCCACTGAATACAAAAAACGTCCTCCACCGTCAGATTCAACTGGCCCTTGATGATTCTGGTGCAAAACAAATCCCTTGGCATCACTTCCCTGTCGCTGCTCCTCCACTGGAACCTCAAAGTCCTGCGCAGTCCCACCCGAGGAATTGTCCGGCCGTGGTTGGCAAACGCCATGTTAGAAAAAGAAGAAAAAACACAGCGCGCGCTTCTCAAATGTACAAGTGACAAGAACAGATTTTTTTTTTTTTTTTTTTTTTTTTTTTATATTTTATTAGAAAAAATCAACAGTACAGTAACCATTATACTCCCAACACATGACTTGGCACTGTGTCCCAATTCGCATCCCCGCACCCCTGAAGTGAAACTGCCCATATGTCATGAAAGAAAAACAAACGACTCCAAAACAGAAAAACACAAGCAAAAGAAAGACACAATAAGAAAAACTGAAACATAACCTGTACCAGTGCACCATTATCTTTTATAGCAACCCAAAACCACCTTTCCATTTTTCTTTTGCAGCGTGATACCCCAACTTGTCCACATCCAACTTCATCCTTTCTGTCACCTCCCATTCGACCCCCTTAGCCACCCTCTCTGTAGTCCACTCCACTCCACTCCATTCCATACGAGCTCCTGTCTTGCCAGCCATAGCCCCCTTTTGTATAGGCTCAGGAGCAACCACAAAATCCCCCACCCACTCTTAATGTGGGCTCCTACAAAACCCCTCTCCACCACCTGCCATGTCAGTGTAAGATCAGGCTTTGCCCTCCCCACCACCTTTTTTGCCTTAGCCCAGAGCTGTCTGGCAAAACTGCACTCCCACATAACATGGTACGCTGTCTCCCCAGCACCACACGATGGTCTCGGGCACAGAGGAGACCGGCCCAGACCGTGCCTGTGTATCTTGCCTCGCACCGGTAGCGTTCTGTGCAAGAAGGCCCAGTTCAGATCCTTCTGCCCATTACTCAGGCCTACTGCCTGAAGACCCACTCAAACTGATGACGGTACCCCCAACACCGGACACGGGTTTACCTTCCCTCTAACCACCCTGTACAGGACCCTTTGCTGCTTCCATATGCCATCTTCCAGGGCCTCAGGGTGAGCCCTCAGCCACTTGGCAACCCAGGCATAGTGCCACGGTAGCTGCTCTGACCTCGGACCTACATTGGACCAGTTCAGTATCCCTCTGGCAGCGTATAAAAAGAAATATTTCATACCTAAACTAGCCGGATGCCCCACCTCTGAAGCCATGTCCTGAAGCAGAGACGCCACAAAAATGGTGTCAAGTTTCAGGGGGAGGTCCGGCACATCCCTGCAACCCTCAGCCAAGCCCGACATCATGCGGCCACATGCCACCCACTCATACCTCCCTCCCCATAGGAAATCGAAAATTGTTCTCGCCAGGGGCCGTCTGATGGCGACCGGCAGAGGGAAAACATATGCCAGGTGGAGCACAGAGGAGAGCATGTCCGCCTTGAACACAAGTACTTTACCCAGAAGTGTCAGCTTCCTGGCATTCCACAATGCTAATCTGGACTTCACTCGCTGAAAACGCCCCTCCCAGTTGACGGTAGCACTATTCATTGGTTTGAATTGTACACCTAAGATCTTTATTGGCCCTTGACACACCGATAGTCCACCCGGAGCAACATCACGCCCCTTCCAACTCCCTTCACTGTACATTTGCCAATGTTGAGCTTAGCTCCTGAGACCCTTCAAAAATCCTCAAAACCTCCAAAGCTCTCACCACACACTCGTCACTGTCCAGCAACAATGTTGTGTCATCAGTGTACTGTGAAAGTTTCACCCGTAGGTCCCCTCCCCCTGGAACCAGGGTCACCCTCACACTGGCGTCTGCTCTGATGGCCTCTGCAGGGGAATGCAGGGGGGTGCTGAAGCCCTTCTACACCTTCAGCATCTGGGTGCAGCAGAACCGGGAACATCTGGGTGGAGCAGAACCTGGAACTGTCGACAACCAGTCCAGAAACCTAGTGGGTCCCGCACATATCGTGCAGCAGAAACCACATCAGAAAAGCGACCGAAAAATTCCTTTAATGCCAAGTCTGTCATAAAAGGGTTGAACATATGGACAGAAATTATCCTAAAGTTAGGTCTGTCCATATTTACCACCTCACACAAATTCAACGGGTGCTTGTTTGCCAATCTAGCACACCTTGCAGTGACAGCCTGATGAGTCTCAGCTGAAACAAATGAAACATCATACCCGGTTGCCTGCTGATGCCACTGATTACAAAAAACGTCCTCCACCGTCAGATTCAACTGGCCCTTGATGATTCTGGTGCAAAACAAATCCCTTGGCATCACTTCCCTGTCGCTGCTCCTCCACTGGAACCTCAAAGTCCTGCGCAGTCCCACCCGAGGAATTGTCCGGCCCTGGTTGGCAAACGCCATGTTAGAAAAAGAAGAAAAAACACAGCGCGCGCTTCTCAATTGTGCAAGTGACAAGAACAGATTTTTTTTTTTTTTTTTTTTTTAATTAGAAGAAATCAACAGTACAGTAACCATTATTCTCCCAACACATGACTTGGCACTGTGTCCCCATTCGCATCCCCGCACCCCTGAAGTGAAACTGCCAATATCTCATGAAAGAAAAACAAACGACTCCAAAACAGAAAAACACAAGCAAAAGAAAGACACAATAAGAAAAACTGAAACATAACCTGTACCAGTGCACCATTATCTTTTATAGCAACCCAAAACCACCTTTCCACTTTTCTTTTGCAGCGTGATACCCCAACTTGTCCACATCCAACTTCATCCTTTCTGTCACCTCCCATTCGACCCCCTTAGCCACCCTCTCTGTAGTCCACTCCACTCCACTTCATTCCGTACGAGCTCCTGTCTTGCCAGCCATAGCCCCCTTTTGTATAGGCTCAGGAGCAACCACAAAATCCCCCACCCACTCCTAATGTGGGCTCCTACAAAACCCCTCTTCACCACCTGCCATGTCAGTGTAAGATCAGGCTTTGCCCTCCCCACCACCTTTTTTGCCTTAGCCCAGAGCTGTCTGGTAAAACTGCACTCCCACATAACATGGTACGCTGTCTCCCCAGCACCACACGATGGTCTCGGGCACAGAGGAGACCGGCCCAGACCGTGCCTGTGTATCTTGTCTCGCACCGGTAGCGTTCTGTGCAAGCAGGCCCAGTTCAGATCCTTCAGCCCATTAGTTTGGCCTACTGCCTGAACACCCACCGTAACTGATGACGGTACCCCCAACAACGGAGACGGGTTTACCTTCCCTCTAACCACCCTGTACAGGACCCTTTGCTGCTTCCATATGCCATCTTCCAGGGCCTTAGGGTGAGCCCTCAGCCACTTGGCAACCCAGGCATAGTGCCACGGTAGCTGCTCTGACCTTGGACCTACATTGGACCAGTTTAGTATCCCTCTGGCAGCGTATAAAAAGAAATATTTCATACCTAAACTAGCCGGATGCCCCACCTCTGAAGCCATGTCCTGAAGCAGAGACGCCACAAAAATGGTGTCAAGTTTCAGGGGGAGGTCCGGCACATCCCTGCCACCCTCAGCCAAGCCCGACATCATGCGGCCACGTGCCACCCACTCATACCTCCCTCCCCATAGGAAATTGAAAATTGTTCTCGCCAGGGGCCGTCTGATGGCGACCGGCAGAGGGAAAACAGAGTGGAGAGCATGTCCGCCTTGAGCACAAGCACTTTACCCAGAAGTGTCAGCTTCCTGGCATTCCACAATGCTAATCTGGACTTCACTCGCTGAAAACGCCCCTCCCAGTTGACGGTAGCACTATTCATTGGTTGGAATTGTACACCTAAGATCTGTATTGGCCCTTGACACACCGATAGTCCACCCGGAGCAACATCACGCCCCTTCCAACTCCCTTCACTGTACATTTGCCAATGTTGAGCCTAGCTCCTGAGACCCTTCAAAAATCCTCAAAACCTCCAAAGCTCTCACCACACACTCGTCACTGTCCAGCAACAATGTTGTGTCATCAGCGTACTGTGAAAGTTTCACCCGTAGGTCCCCTCTCCCTGGAACCAGGGTCACCCTCACACTGGCGTCTGCTCTGATGGCCTCTGCAGGGGAATGCAGGGGGGTGCTGAAGCCCTTCAACACCTTCAGCATCTGGGTGCAGCAGAACCGGGAACATCTGGGTGCAGCAGAACCTGGAACTGTCGACAACCGGTCCAGAAACCTAGTGGGTCCCGCACATATCGTGCAGCAGAAACCACATCAGAAAAGCGACCGAAAAATTCCTTTAATGCCAAGTCTGTCATAAAAGGGTTGAACATATGGACAGAAATTATCCTAAAGTTAGGTCTGTCCATATTTACCACCTCACACAAATTCAACGGGTGCTTGTTTGCCAATCTAGCACACCTTGCAGTGACAGCCTGATGAGCCTCAGCTGAAACAAATGAAACATCATACCCGGTTGCCTGCTGATGCCACTGAATACAAAAAACGTCCTCCACCGTCAGATTCAACTGGCCCTTGATGATTCTGGTGCAAAACAAATCCCTTGGCATCACTTCCCTGTCGCTGCTCCTCCACTGGAACCTCAAAGTCCTGCGCAGTCCCACCCGAGGAAATGTCCGGCCCTGGTTGGCAAACGCCATATTAGAAAAAGAAGAAAAAACACAGCACGCGCTTCTCAATTGTACAAGTGACAAGAACAGATTTTTTTTTTTATTTTTTTTTTATTTTTTATTAGAAAAAATCAACAGTACAGTAACCATTATACTCCCAACACATGACTTGGCACTGTGTCCCCATTCGCATCCCCGCACACCTGAAGTGAAACTGCCAATATCTCATGAAAGAAAAACAAACGACTCCAAAACAGAAAAACACAAGCAAAAGAAAGACACAATAAGAAAAACTGAAACATAACCTGTACCAGTGCACCGTTATCTTTTATAGCAACCCAAAACCACCTTTCCACTTTTCTTTTGCAGTGTGATACCCCAACTTGTCCACATCCCACTTCATCCTTTCTGTCACCTCTAATTCGACCCTCTTAGCCACCCTCTCTGTACTCCACTCCACTCCACTTCATTCCGTACGAGCTCCTGTCTTGCCAGCCATAGCCCCCTTTTGTATAGGCTCAGGAGCAACCACAAAATCCCCCACCCACTCCTAATGTGGGCTCCTACAAAACCCCTCTCCACCACCTGCCATGTCAGTGTAAGATCAGGCTTTGCCCTCCCCACCACCTTTTTTGCCTTAGCCCAGAGCTGTCTGGTAAAACTGCACTCCCACATAACATGGTACGCTGTCTCCCCAGCACCACACGATGGTCTCAGGCACAGAGGAGACCGGCCCAGACCGTGCCTGTGTATCTTGTCTCGCACCGGTAGCGTTCTGTGCAAGCAGGCCCAGTTCAGATCCTTCAGCCCATTAGTTTGGCCTACTGCCTGAACACCCACCGTAACTGATGACGGTACCCCCAACAACGGAGACGGGTTTACCTTCCCTCTAACCACCCTGTACAGGACCCTTTGCTGCTTCCATATGCCATCTTCCAGGGCCTCAGGGTGAGCCCTCAGCCACTTGGCAACCCAGGCATAGTGCCACGGTAGCTGCTCTGACCTCGGACTTACATTGGACCAGTTCAGTATCTCTCTGGCAGCGTATAAAAAGAAATATTTCATACCTAAACTAGCCGGATGCCCCACCTCTGAAGCCATGTCCTGAAGCAGAGACGCCACAAAAATGGTGTCAAGTTTCAGGGGGAGGTCCGGCACATCCCTGCCACCCTCAGCCAAGCCCGACATCATGCGGCCACGTGCCACCCACTCATACCTCCCTCCCCATAGGAAATCGAAAATTGTTCTCGCCAGGGGCCGTCTGATGGCGACCGGCAGAGGGAAAACATATGCCAGGTGGAGCAATGAGGAGAGCATGTCCGCCTTGAGCACAAGCACTTTACCCAGAAGTGTCAGCTTCCTGGCCTTCCACAATGCTAATCTGGACTTCAATCGCTGAAAACGCCCCTCCCAGTTGACGGTAGCACTATTCATTGGTTGGAATTGTACACCTAAGATCTTTATTGGCCCTTGACACACCGATAGTCCACCCGGAGCAACATCACGCCCCTTCCAACTCCCTTCACTGTACATTTGCCAATGTTGAGCTTAGCTCCTGAGACCCTTCCAAACTCCTCAAAACCTCCAAAGCTCTCACCACACACTCGTCACTGTCCAGCAACAATGTTGTGTCATCAGTGTACTGTGAAAGTTTCACCCGTAGGTCCCCTCCCCCTGGAACCAGGGTCACCCTCACACTGGCGTCTGCTCTGATGGCCTCTGCAGGGGAATGCAGGGGGGGTGCCTAAGCCCTTCAACACCTTCAGCATCTGGGTGCAGCAGAACCGGGAACATCTGGATGCAGCAGAACCTGGAACTGTCGACAACCGGTCCAGAAACCTTGTGGGTCCCGCACATATCGTGCAGCAGAAACCACATCAGAAAAGCTACCGAAAAATTCCTTTGATGCCAAGTCTGTCATAAAAGGGTTGAACATATGGAGACAAATTATCCTAAAGTTAGGTCTGTCCATATTTACCACCTCACACAAATTTAACAGGTGCTTGTTTGCCAATCTAGCACACCTTGCAGTGACAGCCTGATGAGTCTCAGCTGAAACAAATTAAACATCATACCCGGTTTGCCTGCTGATGCCACTGAATACAAAAAACGTCCTCCACCGTCAGATTCAACTGGCCCTTGATGATTCTGGTGCAAAACAAATCCCTTGGCATCACTTCCCTGTCGCTGCTCCTCCACTGGAACCTCAAAGTCCTGCGCAGTCCCACCCGAGGAATTGTCCGGCCCTGGTTGGCGCCATGTTAGAAAAAGAAGAAAAAACACAGCGCGCGCTTCTCAATTGTACAAGTGACAAGAACAGATTTTTTTTTTTTTTTTTTTATATTTTATTAGAAAAAATCAACAGTACAGTAACCATTATACTCCCAACACATGACTTGGCACTGTGTCCCCATTCGCATCCCCGCACCCCTGAAGTGAAACTGCCCATATGTCATGAAAGAAAAACAAACGACTCCAAAACAGAAAAACACAAGCAAAAGAAAGACACAATAAGAAAAACTGAAACATAACCTGTACCACTGCACCATTATCTTTTATAGCAACCCAAAACCACCTTTCCACTTTTCTTTTGCAGCGTGATACCCCAACTTGTCCACATCCAACTTCATCCTTTCTGTCACCTCCCATTCGACCCCCTTAGCCACCCTCTCTGTAGTCCACTCCACTCCACTCCATTCCGTACGAGCTCCTGTCTTGCCAGCCATAGCCCCCTTTTGTATAGGCTCAGGAGCAACCACAAAATCCCCCACCCACTCCTAATGTGGGCTCCTACAAAACCCCTCTCCACCACCTGCCATGTCAGTGTAAGATCAGGCTTTGCCCTCCCCACCACCTTTTTTGCCTTAGCCCAGAGGTGTCTGGCAAAACTGCACTCCCACATAACATGGTACGCTGTCTCCCCAGCACCACACGATGGTCTCGGGCACAGAGGAGACCGGCCCAGACCGTGCCTGTGTATCTTGCCTCGCACCGGTAGCGTTCTGTGCAAGCAGGCCCAGTTCAGATCCTTCTGCCCATTACTCAGGCCTACTGCCTGAAGACCCACCCAAACTGATGACGGTACCCCCAACACCGGAGACGGGTTTACCTTCCCTCTAACCACCCTGTACAGGACCCTTTGCTGCTTCCATATGCCATCTTCCAGGGCCTTAGGGTGAGCCCTCAGCCACTTGGCAACCCAGGCATAGTGCCACAGTAGCTGCTCTGACCTCGGACTTACATTGGACCAGTTCAGTATCCCTCTGGCAGCGTATAAAAAGAAATATTTCATACCTAAACTAGCCGGATGCCCCACCTCTGAAGCCATGTCCTGAAGCAGAGACGCCACAAAAATGGTGTCAAGTTTCAGGGGGAGGTCCAGCACATCCCTGCCACCCTCAGCCAAGCCCAACATCATGCGGCCACGTGCCACCCACTCATACCTCCCTCCCCATAGGAAATCGAAAATTGTTCTCGCCAGGGGCCGTCTGATGGCGACCGGCAGAGGGAAAACATATGCCAGGTGGAGCAATGAGGAGAGCATGTCCGCCTTGAGCACAAGCACTTTACCCAGAAGTGTCAGCTTCCTGGCCTTCCACAATGCTAATCTGGACTTCAATCGCTGAAAACGCCCCTCCCAGTTGACGGTAGCACTATTCATTGGTTGGAATTGTACACCTAAGATCTTTATTGGCCCTTGACACACCGATAGTCCACCCGGAGCAACATCACGCCCCTTCCAACTCCCTTCACTGTACATTTGCCAATGTTGAGCTTAGCTCCTGAGACCCTTCCAAACTCCTCAAAACCTCCAAAGCTCTCACCACACACTCGTCACTGTCCAGCAACAATGTTGTGTCATCAGTGTACTGTGAAAGTTTCACCCGTAGGTCCCCTCCCCCTGGAACCAGGGTCACCCTCACACTGGCGTCTGCTCTGATGGCCTCTGCAGGGGAATGCAGGGGGGGTGCTAAAGCCCTTCAACACCTTCAGCATCTGGGTGCAGCAGAACCGGGAACATCTGGGTGCAGCAGAACCTGGAACTGTCGACAACCAGTCCAGAAACCTAGTGGGTCCCGCACATATCGTGCAGCAGAAACCACATCAGAAAAGCGACCGAAAAATTCCTTTAATGCCAAGTCTGTCATAAAAGGGTTGAACATATGGACAGAAATTATCCTAAAGTTAGGTCTGTCCATATTTACCACCTCACACAAATTCAACGGGTGCTTGTTTGCCAATCTAGCACACCTTGCAGTGACAGCCTGATGAGTCTCAGCTGAAACAAATGAAACATCATACCCGGTTGCCTGCTGATGCCACTGAATACAAAAAACGTCCTCCACCGTCAGATTCAACTGGCTCTTGATGATTCTGGTGCAAAACAAATCCCTTGGCATCACTTCCCTGTCGCTGCTCCTCCACTGGAACCTCAAAGTCCTGCGCAGTCCCACCCAAGGAATTGTCCGGCCCTGGTTGGCGCCATGTTAGAAAAAGAAGAAAAAACACAGCGCGCGCTTCTCAATTGTACAAGTGACAAGAACAGATTTTTTTTTTTTTTTTTTTTATATTTTATTAGAAAAAATCAACAGTACAGTAACCATTATACTCCCAACACATGACTTGGCACTGTGTCCCCATTCGCATCCCCGCACCCCTGAAGTGAAACTGCCCATATGTCATGAAAGAAAACCAAAGACTCCAAAACAGAAAAACACAAGCAAAAGAAAGACACAATAAGAAAAACTGAAACATAACCTGTACCAGTGCACCATTATCTTTTATAGCAACCCAAAACCACCTTTCCACTTTTCTTTTGCAGCGTGATACCCCAACTTGTCCACATCCCACTTCATCCTTTCTGTCACCTCTAATTCGACCCCCTTAGCCACCCTCTCTGTACTCCACTCCACTCCACTTCATTCCGTACGAGCTCCTGTCTTGCCAGCCATAGCCCCCTTTTGTATAGGCTCAGGAGCAACCACAAAATCCCCCACCCACTCCTAATGTGGGCTCCTACAAAACCCCTCTCCACCACCTGCCATGTCAGTGTAAGATCAGGCTTTGCCCTCCCCACCACCTTTTTTGCCTTAGCCCAGAGCTGTCTGGCAAAACTGCACTCCCACATAACATGGTACGCTGTCTCCCCAGCACCACACGATGGTCTCGGGCACAGAGGAGACCGGCCCAGACCGTGCCTGTGTATCTTGCCTCGCACCGGTAGCGTTCTGTGCAAGCAGGCCCAGTTCAGATCCTTCTGCCCATTACTCAGGCCTACTGCCTGAAGACCCACCCAAACTGATGACGGTACCCCCAACACCGGAGACGGGTTTACCTTCCCTCTAACCACCCTGTACAGGACCCTTTGCTGCTTCCATATGCCATCTTCCAGGGCCTTAGGGTGAGCCCTCAGCCACTTGGCAACCCAGGCATAGTGCCACAGTAGCTGCTCTGACCTCGGACTTACATTGGACCAGTTCAGTATCCCTCTGGCAGCGTATAAAAAGAAATATTTCATACCTAAACTAGCCGGATGCCCCACCTCTGAAGCCATGTCCTGAAGCAGAGACGCCACAAAAATGGTGTCAAGTTTCAGGGGGAGGTCCAGCACATCCCTGCCACCCTCAGCCAAGCCCAACATCATGCGGCCACGTGCCACCCACTCATACCTCCCTCCCCATAGGAAATCGAAAATTGTTCTCGCCAGGGGCCGTCTGATGGCGACCGGCAGAGGGAAAACATATGCCAGGTGGAGCAATGAGGAGAGCATGTCCGCCTTGAGCACAAGCACTTTACCCAGAAGTGTCAGCTTCCTGGCCTTCCACAATGCTAATCTGGACTTCAATCGCTGAAAACGCCCCTCCCAGTTGACGGTAGCACTATTCATTGGTTGGAATTGTACACCTAAGATCTTTATTGGCCCTTGACACACCGATAGTCCACCCGGAGCAACATCACGCCCCTTCCAACTCCCTTCACTGTACATTTGCCAATGTTGAGCTTAGCTCCTGAGACCCTTCCAAACTCCTCAAAACCTCCAAAGCTCTCACCACACACTCGTCACTGTCCAGCAACAATGTTGTGTCATCAGTGTACTGTGAAAGTTTCACCCGTAGGTCCCCTCCCCCTGGAACCAGGGTCACCCTCACACTGGCGTCTGCTCTGATGGCCTCTGCAGGGGAATGCAGGGGGGGTGCTGAAGCCCTTCAACACCTTCAGCATCTGGGTGCAGCAGAACCGGGAACATCTGGGTGCAGCAGAACCTGGAACTGTCGACAACCAGTCCAGAAACCTAGTGGGTCCCGCACATATCGTGCAGCAGAAACCACATCAGAAAAGCGACCGAAAAATTCCTTTAATGCCAAGTCTGTCATAAAAGGGTTGAACATATGGACAGAAATTATCCTAAAGTTAGGTCTGTCCATATTTACCACCTCACACAAATTCAACGGGTGCTTGTTTGCCAATCTAGCACACCTTGCAGTGACAGCCTGATGAGTCTCAGCTGAAACAAATGAAACATCATACCCGGTTGCCTGCTGATGCCACTGAATACAAAAAACGTCCTCCACCGTCAGATTCAACTGGCCCTTGATGATTCTGGTGCAAAACAAATCCCTTGGCATCACTTCCCTGTCGCTGCTCCTCCACTGGAACCTCAAAGTCCTGCGCAGTCCCACCCAAGGAATTGACCGGCCCTGGTTGGCAAACGCCATGTTAGAAAAAGAAGAAAAACACAGCCCGCGCTTCTCAAATGTACAAGTGTCAAGAACAGATTTTTTTTTTTTTTTTTTTATATTTTATTAGAAAAAAATCAACAGTACAGTAACCATTATACTCCCAACACATGACTTGGCACTGTGTCCCCATTCGCATCCCCGCACACCTGAAGTGAAACTGCCAATATCTCATGAAAGAAAAACAAACGACTCCAAAACAGAAAAACACAAGCAAAAGAAAGACACAATAAGAAAAACTGAAACATAACCTGTACCAGTGCACCGTTATCTTTTATAGCAACCCAAAACCACCTTTCCACTTTTCTTTTGCAGCGTGATACCCCAACTTGTCCACATCCCACTTCATCCTTTCTGTTACCTCTAATTCGACCCCCTTAGCCACCCTCTCTGTACTCCACTCCACTCCACTTCATTCCGTACGAGCTCCTGTCTTGCCAGCCATAGCCCCCTTTTGTATAGGCTCAGGAGCAACCACAAAATCCCCCACCCACTCCTAATGTGGGCTCCTACAAAACCCCTCTCCACCACCTGCCATGTCAGTGTAAGATCAGGCTTTGCCCTCCCCACCACCTTTTTTGCCTTAGCCCAGAGCTGTCTGGCAAAACTGCACTCCCACATAACATGGTACGCTGTCTCCCCAGCACCACACGATGGTCTCGGGCACAGAGGAGACCGGCCCAGACCGTGCCTGTGTATCTTGTCTCGCACCGGTAGCGTTCTGTGCAAGCAGGCCCAGTTCAGATCCTTCTGCCCATTACTCAGGCCTACTGCCTGAACACCCACCCAAACTGATGACGGTACCCCCAACAACGGAGACGGGTTTACCTTCCCTCTAACCACCCTGTACAGGACCCTTTGCTGCTTCCATATGCCATCTTCCAGGGCCTCAGGGTGAGCCCTCAGCCACTTGGCAACCCAGGCATAGTGCCACGGTAGCTGCTCTGACCTCGGACTTACATTGGACCAGTTCAGTATCCCTCTGGCAGCGTATAAAAAGAAATATTTCATGCCTAAACTAGCCGGATGCCCCACCTCTGAAGCCATGTCCTGAAGCAGAGACGCCACAAAAATGGTGTCAAGTTTCAGGGGGAGGTCCGGCACATCCCTGCCACCCTCAGCCAAGCCCGACATCATGCGGCCACGTGCCACCGACTCATACCTCCCTCCCCATAGGAAATCGAAAATTGTTCTCGCCAGGGGCCGTCTGATGGCGACCGGCAGAGGGAAAACATATGCCAGGTGGAGCACAGAGGAGAGCATGTCCGCCTTGAGCACAAGCACTTTACCCAGAAGTGTCAGCTTCCTGGCCTTCCACAATGCTAATCTGGACTTCAATCGCTGAAAACGCCCCTCCCAGTTGACGGTAGCACTATTCATTGGTTGGAATTGTACACCTAAGATCTTTATTGGCCCTTGACACGCTGATAGTCCACCCGGAGCAACATCACGCCCTTTCCAACTCCCTTCACTGTACATTTGCCAATGTTGAGCCTAGCTCCTGAGACCCTTCCAAAATCCTCAAAACCTCCAAAGCTCTCACCACACACTCGTCACTGTCCAGCAACAATGTCGTGTCATCAGTGTACTGTGAAAGTTTCACCCGTAGGTCCCCTCCCCCTGGAACCAGGGTCACCCTCACACTGGTGTCTGCTCTGATGGCCTCTGCAGGGGAATGCAGGGGGGGTGCTGAAGCCCTTCAACACCTTCAGCATCTGGGTGCAGCAGAACCGGGAACATCTGGGTGCAGCAGAACCTGGAACTGTCGACAACCAGTCCAGAAACCTAGTGGGTCCCGCACATATCGTGCAGCAGAAACCACATCAGAAAAGCGACCAAAAATTCCTTTAATGCCAAGTCTGTCATAAAACGGTTGAACATATGGACAGAAATTATCCTAAAGTTAGGTCTGTCCATATTTACCACCTCACACAAATTCAACGGGTGCTTGTTTGCCAATCTAGCACACCTTGCAGTGACAGCCTGATGAGTCTCAGCTGAAACAAATGAAACATCATACCCGGTTGCCTGCTGATGCCACTGAATACAAAAAACGTCCTCCACCGTCAGATTCAACTGGCCCTTGATGATTCTGGTGCAAAACAAATCCCTTGGCATCACTTCCCTGTCGCTGCTCCTCCACTGGAACCTCAAAGTCCTGCGCAGTCCCACCCGAGGAATTGTCCGGCCCTGGTTGGCGCCATGTTAGAAAAAGAAGAAAAAACACAGCGCGCGCTTCTCAATTGTACAAGTGACAAGAACAGATTTTTTTTTTTTTTTTTTTATATTTTATTAGAAAAAATCAACAGTACAGTAACCATAATACTCCCAACACATGACTTGGCACTGTGTCCCCATTCGCATCCCCGCACCCCTGAAGTGAAACTGCCCATATGTCATGAAAGAAAAACAAACGACTCCAAAACAGAAAAACACAAGCAAAAGAAAGACAATAAGAAAAACTGAAACATAACCTGTACCACTGCACCATTATCTTTTATAGCAACCCAAAACCACCTTTCCACTTTTCTTTTGCAGCGTGATACCCCAACTTGTCCACATCCAACTTCATCCTTTCTGTCACCTCCCATTCGACCCCCTTAGCCACCCTCTCTGTAGTCCACTCCACTCCACTCCATTCCGTACGAGCTCCTGTCTTGCCAGCCATAGCCCCCTTTTGTATAGGCTCAGGAGCAACCACAAAATCCCCCACCCACTCCTAATGTGGGCTCCTACAAAACCCCTCTCCACCACCTGCCATGTCAGTGTAAGATCAGGCTTTGCCCTCCCCACCACCTTTTTTGCCTTAGCCCAGAGCTGTCTGGCAAAACTGCACTCCCACATAACATGGTACGCTGTCTCCCCAGCACCACACGATGGTCTCGGGCACAGAGGAGACCGGCCCAGACCGTGCCTGTGTATCTTGCCTCGCACCGGTAGCGTTCTGTGCAAGCAGGCCCAGTTCAGATCCTTCTGCCCATTACTCAGGCCTACTGCCTGAAGACCCACCCAAACTGATGACGGTACCCCCAACACCGGAGACGGGTTTACCTTCCCTCTAACCACCCTGTACAGGACCCTTTGCTGCTTCCATATGCCATCTTCCAGGGCCTTAGGGTGAGCCCTCAGCCACTTGGCAACCCAGGCATAGTGCCACAGTAGCTGCTCTGACCTCGGACTTACATTGGACCAGTTCAGTATCCCTCTGGCAGCGTATAAAAAGAAATATTTCATACCTAAACTAGCCGGATGCCCCACCTCTGAAGCCATGTCCTGAAGCAGAGACGCCACAAAAATGGTGTCAAGTTTCAGGGGGAGGTCCAGCACATCCCTGCCACCCTCAGCCAAGCCCAACATCATGCGGCCACGTGCCACCCACTCATACCTCCCTCCCCATAGGAAATCGAAAATTGTTCTCGCCAGGGGCCGTCTGATGGCGACCGGCAGAGGGAAAACATATGCCAGGTGGAGCAATGAGGAGAGCATGTCCGCCTTGAGCACAAGCACTTTACCCAGAAGTGTCAGCTTCCTGGCCTTCCACAATGCTAATCTGGACTTCAATCGCTGAAAACGCCCCTCCCAGTTGACGGTAGCACTATTCATTGGTTGGAATTGTACACCTAAGATCTTTATTGGCCCTTGACACACCGATAGTCCACCCGGAGCAACATCACGCCCCTTCCAACTCCCTTCACTGTACATTTGCCAATGTTGAGCTTAGCTCCTGAGACCATTCCAAACTCCTCAAAACCTCCAAAGCTCTCACCACACACTCGTCACTGTCCAGCAACAATGTTGTGTCATCAGTGTACTGTGAAAGTTTCACCCGTAGGTCCCCTCCCCCTGGAACCAGGGTCACCCTCACACTGGCGTCTGATCTGATGGCCTCTGCAGGGGAATGCAGGGGGGGTGCTAAAGCCCTTCAACACCTTCAGCATCTGGGTGCAGCAGAACCGGGAACATCTGGGTGCAGCAGAACCTGGAACTGTCGACAACCAGTCCAGAAACCTAGTGGGTCCCGCACATATCGTGCAGCAGAAACCACATCAGAAAAGCGACCGAAAAATTCCTTTAATGCCAAGTCTGTCATAAAAGGGTTGAACATATGGACAGAAATTATCCTAAAGTTAGGTCTGTCCATATTTACCACCTCACACAAATTCAACGGGTGCTTGTTTGCCAATCTAGCACACCTTGCAGTGACAGCCTGATGAGTCTCAGCTGAAACAAATGAAACATCATACCCGGTTGCCTGCTGATGCCACTGAATACAAAAAACGTCCTCCACCGTCAGATTCAACTGGCTCTTGATGATTCTGGTGCAAAACAAATCCCTTGGCATCACTTCCCTGTCGCTGCTCCTCCACTGGAACCTCAAAGTCCTGCGCAGTCCCACCCA
Organism: Channa argus; assembly: GCF_033026475.1. Lineage (NCBI taxonomy): Eukaryota > Metazoa > Chordata > Actinopteri > Anabantiformes > Channidae > Channa > Channa argus. The sequence continues at coordinate 129,006 of NW_027125267.1, read as the reverse complement.
AGGAATTGTCCGGCCCTGGTTGGCGCCATGTTAGAAAAAGAAGAAAAAACACAGCGCGCGCTTCTCAATTGTACAAGTGACAAGAACAGATTTTTTTTAATTTTTTTTTTATATTTTATTAGAAAAAATCAACAGTACAGTAACCATTATACTCCCAACACATGACTTGGCACTGTGTCCCCATTCGCATCCCCGCACCCCTGAAGTGAAACTGCCCATATGTCATGAAAGAAAACCAAAGACTCCAAAACAGAAAAACACAAGCAAAAGAAAGACACAATAAGAAAAACTGAAACATAACCTGTACCAGTGCACCATTATCTTTTATAGCAACCCAAAACCACCTTTCCACTTTTCTTTTGCAGCGTGATACCCCAACTTGTCCACATCCCACTTCATCCTTTCTGTCACCTCTAATTCGACCCCCTTAGCCACCCTCTCTGTACTCCACTCCACTCCACTTCATTCCGTACGAGCTCCTGTCTTGCCAGCCATAGCCCCCTTTTGTATAGGCTCAGGAGCAACCACAAAATCCCCCACCCACTCCTAATGTGGGCTCCTACAAAACCCCTCTCCACCACCTGCCATGTCAGTGTAAGATCAGGCTTTGCCCTCCCCACCACCTTTTTTGCCTTAGCCCAGAGCTGTCTGGCAAAACTGCACTCCCACATAACATGGTACGCTGTCTCCCCAGCACCACACGATGGTCTCGGGCACAGAGGAGACCGGCCCAGACCGTGCCTGTGTATCTTGCCTCGCACCGGTAGAGTTCTGTGCAAGCAGGCCCAGTTCAGATCCTTCTGCCCATTACTCAGGCCTACTGCCTGAAGACCCACCCAAACTGATGACGGTACCCCCAACACCGGAGACGGGTTTACCTTCCCTCTAACCACCCTGTACAGGACCCTTTGCTGCTTCCATATGCCATCTTCCAGGGCCTTAGGGTGAGCCCTCAGCCACTTGGCAACCCAGGCATAGTGCCACAGTAGCTGCTCTGACCTCGGACTTACATTGGACCAGTTCAGTATCCCTCTGGCAGCGTATAAAAAGAAATATTTCATACCTAAACTAGCCGGATGCCCCACCTCTGAAGCCATGTCCTGAAGCAGAGACGCCACAAAAATGGTGTCAAGTTTCAGGGGGAGGTCCAGCACATCCCTGCCACCCTCAGCCAAGCCCAACATCATGCGGCCACGTGCCACCCACTCATACCTCCCTCCCCATAGGAAATCGAAAATTGTTCTCGCCAGGGGCCGTCTGATGGCGACCGGCAGAGGGAAAACATATGCCAGGTGGAGCAATGAGGAGAGCATGTCCGCCTTGAGCACAAGCACTTTACCCAGAAGTGTCAGCTTCCTGGCCTTCCACAATGCTAATCTGGACTTCAATCGCTGAAAACGCCCCTCCCAGTTGACGGTAGCACTATTCATTGGTTGGAATTGTACACCTAAGATCTTTATTGGCCCTTGACACACCGATAGTCCACCCGGAGCAACATCACGCCCCTTCCAACTCCCTTCACTGTACATTTGCCAATGTTGAGCTTAGCTCCTGAGACCCTTCCAAACTCCTCAAAACCTCCAAAGCTCTCACCACACACTCGTCACTGTCCAGCAACAATGTTGTGTCATCAGTGTACTGTGAAAGTTTCACCCGTAGGTCCCCTCCCCCTGGAACCAGGGTCACCCTCACACTGGCGTCTGCTCTGATGGCCTCTGCAGGGGAATGCAGGGGGGGTGCTGAAGCCCTTCAACACCTTCAGCATCTGGGTGCAGCAGAACCGGGAACATCTGGGTGCAGCAGAACCTGGAACTGTCGACAACCAGTCCAGAAACCTAGTGGGTCCCGCACATATCGTGCAGCAGAAACCACATCAGAAAAGCGACCGAAAAATTCCTTTAATGCCAAGTCTGTCATAAAAGGGTTGAACATATGGACAGAAATTATCCTAAAGTTAGGTCTGTCCATATTTACCACCTCACACAAATTCAACGGGTGCTTGTTTGCCAATCTAGCACACCTTGCAGTGACAGCCTGATGAGTCTCAGCTGAAACAAATGAAACATCATACCCGGTTGCCTGCTGATGCCACTGAATACAAAAAACGTCCTCCACCGTCAGATTCAACTGGCCCTTGATGATTCTGGTGCAAAACAAATCCCTTGGCATCACTTCCCTGTCGCTGCTCCTCCACTGGAACCTCAAAGTCCTGCGCAGTCCCACCCAAGGAATTGACCGGCCCTGGTTGGCAAACGCCATGTTAGAAAAAGAAGAAAAACACAGCCCGCGCTTCTCAAATGTACAAGTGTCAAGAACAGATTTTTTTTTTTTTTTTTTTATATTTTATTAGAAAAAAATCAACAGTACAGTAACCATTATACTCCCAACACATGACTTGGCACTGTGTCCCCATTCGCATCCCCGCACACCTGAAGTGAAACTGCCAATATCTCATGAAAGAAAAACAAACGACTCCAAAACAGAAAAACACAAGCAAAAGAAAGACACAATAAGAAAAACTGAAACATAACCTGTACCAGTGCACCGTTATCTTTTATAGCAACCCAAAACCACCTTTCCACTTTTCTTTTGCAGCGTGATACCCCAACTTGTCCACATCCCACTTCATCCTTTCTGTTACCTCTAATTCGACCCCCTTAGCCACCCTCTCTGTACTCCACTCCACTCCACTTCATTCCGTACGAGCTCCTGTCTTGCCAGCCATAGCCCCCTTTTGTATAGGCTCAGGAGCAACCACAAAATCCCCCACCCACTCCTAATGTGGGCTCCTACAAAACCCCTCTCCACCACCTGCCATGTCAGTGTAAGATCAGGCTTTGCCCTCCCCACCACCTTTTTTGCCTTAGCCCAGAGCTGTCTGGCAAAACTGCACTCCCACATAACATGGTACGCTGTCTCCCCAGCACCACACGATGGTCTCGGGCACAGAGGAGACCGGCCCAGACCGTGCCTGTGTATCTTGTCTCGCACCGGTAGCGTTCTGTGCAAGCAGGCCCAGTTCAGATCCTTCTGCCCATTACTCAGGCCTACTGCCTGAACACCCACCCAAACTGATGACGGTACCCCCAACAACGGAGACGGGTTTACCTTCCCTCTAACCACCCTGTACAGGACCCTTTGCTGCTTCCATATGCCATCTTCCAGGGCCTCAGGGTGAGCCCTCAGCCACTTGGCAACCCAGGCATAGTGCCACGGTAGCTGCTCTGACCTCGGACTTACATTGGACCAGTTCAGTATCCCTCTGGCAGCGTATAAAAAGAAATATTTCATGCCTAAACTAGCCGGATGCCCCACCTCTGAAGCCATGTCCTGAAGCAGAGACGCCACAAAAATGGTGTCAAGTTTCAGGGGGAGGTCCGGCACATCCCTGCCACCCTCAGCCAAGCCCGACATCATGCGGCCACGTGCCACCGACTCATACCTCCCTCCCCATAGGAAATCGAAAATTGTTCTCGCCAGGGGCCGTCTGATGGCGACCGGCAGAGGGAAAACATATGCCAGGTGGAGCACAGAGGAGAGCATGTCCGCCTTGAGCACAAGCACTTTACCCAGAAGTGTCAGCTTCCTGGCCTTCCACAATGCTAATCTGGACTTCAATCGCTGAAAACGCCCCTCCCAGTTGACGGTAGCACTATTCATTGGTTGGAATTGTACACCTAAGATCTTTATTGGCCCTTGACACGCTGATAGTCCACCCGGAGCAACATCACGCCCTTTCCAACTCCCTTCACTGTACATTTGCCAATGTTGAGCCTAGCTCCTGAGACCCTTCCAAAATCCTCAAAACCTCCAAAGCTCTCACCACACACTCGTCACTGTCCAGCAACAATGTCGTGTCATCAGTGTACTGTGAAAGTTTCACCCGTAGGTCCCCTCCCCCTGGAACCAGGGTCACCCTCACACTGGTGTCTGCTCTGATGGCCTCTGCAGGGGAATGCAGGGGGGGTGCTGAAGCCCTTCAACACCTTAAGGATCTGGGTGCAGCAGAACCGGGAACATCTGGGTGCAGCAGAACCTGGAACTGTCGACAACCAGTCCAGAAACCTAGTGGGTCCCGCACATATCGTGCAGCAGAAACCACATCAGAAAAGCGACCAAAAATTCCTTTAATGCCAAGTCTGTCATAAAACGGTTGAACATATGGACAGAAATTATCCTAAAGTTAGGTCTGTCCATATTTACCACCTCACACAAATTCAACGGGTGCTTGTTTGCCAATCTAGCACACCTTGCAGTGACAGCCTGATGAGTCTCAGCTGAAACAAATGAAACATCATACCCGGTTGCCTGCTGATGCCACTGAATACAAAAAACGTCCTCCACCGTCAGATTCAACTGGCCCTTGATGATTCTGGTGCAAAACAAATCCCTTGGCATCACTTCCCTGTCGCTGCTCCTCCACTGGAACCTCAAAGTCCTGCGCAGTCCCACCCGAGGAATTGTCCGGCCCTGGTTGGCGCCATGTTAGAAAAAGAAGAAAAAACACAGCGCGCGCTTCTCAATTGTACAAGTGACAAGAACAGATTTTTTATTTTTTTTTTTTATATTTTATTAGAAAAAATCAACAGTACAGTAACCATTATACTCCCAACACATGACTTGGCACTGTGTCCCCATTCGCATCCCCGCACCCCTGAAGTGAAACTGCCCATATGTCATGAAAGAAAAACAAACGACTCCAAAACAGAAAAACACAAGCAAAAGAAAGACACAATAAGAAAAACTGAAACATAACCTGTACCACTGCACCATTATCTTTTATAGCAACCCAAAACCACCTTTCCACTTTTCTTTTGCAGCGTGATACCCCAACTTGTCCACATCCAACTTCATCCTTTCTGTCACCTCCCATTCGACCCCCTTAGCCACCCTCTCTGTAGTCCACTCCACTCCACTCCATTCCGTACGAGCTCCTGTCTTGCCAGCCATAGCCCCCTTTTGTATAGGCTCAGGAGCAACCACAAAATCCCCCACCCACTCCTAATGTGGGCTCCTACAAAACCCCTCTCCACCACCTGCCATGTCAGTGTAAGATCAGGCTTTGCCCTCCCCACCACCTTTTTTGCCTTAGCCCAGAGCTGTCTGGCAAAACTGCACTCCCACATAACATGGTACGCTGTCTCCCCAGCACCACACGATGGTCTCGGGCACAGAGGAGACCGGCCCAGACCGTGCCTGTGTATCTTGCCTCGCACCGGTAGCGTTCTGTGCAAGCAGGCCCAGTTCAGATCCTTCTGCCCATTACTCAGGCCTACTGCCTGAAGACCCACCCAAACTGATGACGGTACCCCCAACACCGGAGACGGGTTTACCTTCCCTCTAACCACCCTGTACAGGACCCTTTGCTGCTTCCATATGCCCTCTTCCAGGGCCTTAGGGTGAGCCCTCAGCCACTTGGCAACCCAGGCATAGTGCCACAGTAGCTGCTCTGACCTCGGACTTACATTGGACCAGTTCAGTATCCCTCTGGCAGCGTATAAAAAGAAATATTTCATACCTAAACTAGCCGGATGCCCCACCTCTGAAGCCATGTCCTGAAGCAGAGACGCCACAAAAATGGTGTCAAGTTTCAGGGGGAGGTCCAGCACATCCCTGCCACCCTCAGCCAAGCCCAACATCATGCGGCCACGTGCCACCCACTCATACCTCCCTCCCCATAGGAAATCGAAAATTGTTCTCGCCAGAGGCCGTCTGATGGCGACCGGCAGAGGGAAAACATATGCCAGGTGGAGCAATGAGGAGAGCATGTCCGCCTTGAGCACAAGCACTTTACCCAGAAGTGTCAGCTTCCTGGCCTTCCACAATGCTAATCTGGACTTCAATCGCTGAAAACGCCCCTCCCAGTTGACGGTAGCACTATTCATTGGTTGGAATTGTACACCTAAGATCTTTATTGGCCCTTGACACACCGATAGTCCACCCGGAGCAACATCACGCCCCTTCCAACTCCCTTCACTGTACATTTGCCAATGTTGAGCTTAGCTCCTGAGACCCTTCCAAACTCCTCAAAACCTCCAAAGCTCTCACCACACACTCGTCACTGTCCAGCAACAATGTTGTGTCATCAGTGTACTGTGAAAGTTTCACCCGTAGGTCCCCTCCCCCTGGAACCAGGGTCACCCTCACACTGGCGTCTGATCTGATGGCCTCTGCAGGGGAATGCAGGGGGGGTGCTAAAGCCCTTCAACACCTTCAGCATCTGGGTGCAGCAGAACCGGGAACATCTGGGTGCAGCAGAACCTGGAACTGTCGACAACCAGTCCAGAAACCTAGTGGGTCCCGCACATATCGTGCAGCAGAAACCACATCAGAAAAGCGACCGAAAAATTCCTTTAATGCCAAGTCTGTCATAAAAGGGTTGAACATATGGACAGAAATTATCCTAAAGTTAGGTCTGTCCATATTTACCACCTCACACAAATTCAACGGGTGCTTGTTTGCCAATCTAGCACACCTTGCAGTGACAGCCTGATGAGTCTCAGCTGAAACAAATGAAACATCATACCCGGTTGCCTGCTGATGCCACTGAATACAAAAAACGTCCTCCACCGTCAGATTCAACTGGCTCTTGATGATTCTGGTGCAAAACAAATCCCTTGGCATCACTTCCCTGTCGCTGCTCCTCCACTGGAACCTCAAAGTCCTGCGCAGTCCCACCCAAGGAATTGTCCGGCCCTGGTTGGCGCCATGTTAGAAAAAGAAGAAAAAACACAGCGCGCGCTTCTCAATTGTACAAGTGACAAGAACAGATTTTTTTTAATTTTTTTTTTATATTTTATTAGAAAAAATCAACAGTACAGTAACCATTATACTCCCAACACATGACTTGGCACTGTGTCCCCATTCGCATCCCCGCACCCCTGAAGTGAAACTGCCCATATGTCATGAAAGAAAACCAAAGACTCCAAAACAGAAAAACACAAGCAAAAGAAAGACACAATAAGAAAAACTGAAACATAACCTGTACCAGTGCACCATTATCTTTTATAGCAACCCAAAACCACCTTTCCACTTTTCTTTTGCAGCGTGATACCCCAACTTGTCCACATCCCACTTCATCCTTTCTGTCACCTCTAATTCGACCCCCTTAGCCACCCTCTCTGTACTCCACTCCACTCCACTTCATTCCGTACGAGCTCCTGTCTTGCCAGCCATAGCCCCCTTTTGTATAGGCTCAGGAGCAACCACAAAATCCCCCACCCACTCCTAATGTGGGCTCCTACAAAACCCCTCTCCACCACCTGCCATGTCAGTGTAAGATCAGGCTTTGCCCTCCCCACCACCTTTTTTGCCTTAGCCCAGAGCTGTCTGGCAAAACTGCACTCCCACATAACATGGTACGCTGTCTCCCCAGCACCACACGATGGTCTCGGGCACAGAGGAGACCGGCCCAGACCGTGCCTGTGTATCTTGCCTCGCACCGGTAGAGTTCTGTGCAAGCAGGCCCAGTTCAGATCCTTCTGCCCATTACTCAGGCCTACTGCCTGAAGACCCACCCAAACTGATGACGGTACCCCCAACACCGGAGACGGGTTTACCTTCCCTCTAACCACCCTGTACAGGACCCTTTGCTGCTTCCATATGCCATCTTCCAGGGCCTTAGGGTGAGCCCTCAGCCACTTGGCAACCCAGGCATAGTGCCACAGTAGCTGCTCTGACCTCGGACTTACATTGGACCAGTTCAGTATCCCTCTGGCAGCGTATAAAAAGAAATATTTCATACCTAAACTAGCCGGATGCCCCACCTCTGAAGCCATGTCCTGAAGCAGAGACGCCACAAAAATGGTGTCAAGTTTCAGGGGGAGGTCCAGCACATCCCTGCCACCCTCAGCCAAGCCCAACATCATGCGGCCACGTGCCACCCACTCATACCTCCCTCCCCATAGGAAATCGAAAATTGTTCTCGCCAGGGGCCGTCTGATGGCGACCGGCAGAGGGAAAACATATGCCAGGTGGAGCAATGAGGAGAGCATGTCCGCCTTGAGCACAAGCACTTTACCCAGAAGTGTCAGCTTCCTGGCCTTCCACAATGCTAATCTGGACTTCAATCGCTGAAAACGCCCCTCCCAGTTGACGGTAGCACTATTCATTGGTTGGAATTGTACACCTAAGATCTTTATTGGCCCTTGACACACCGATAGTCCACCCGGAGCAACATCACGCCCCTTCCAACTCCCTTCACTGTACATTTGCCAATGTTGAGCTTAGCTCCTGAGACCCTTCCAAACTCCTCAAAACCTCCAAAGCTCTCACCACACACTCGTCACTGTCCAGCAACAATGTTGTGTCATCAGTGTACTGTGAAAGTTTCACCCGTAGGTCCCCTCCCCCTGGAACCAGGGTCACCCTCACACTGGCGTCTGCTCTGATGGCCTCTGCAGGGGAATGCAGGGGGGGTGCTGAAGCCCTTCAACACCTTCAGCATCTGGGTGCAGCAGAACCGGGAACATCTGGGTGCAGCAGAACCTGGAACTGTCGACAACCAGTCCAGAAACCTAGTGGGTCCCGCACATATCGTGCAGCAGAAACCACATCAGAAAAGCGACCGAAAAATTCCTTTAATGCCAAGTCTGTCATAAAAGGGTTGAACATATGGACAGAAATTATCCTAAAGTTAGGTCTGTCCATATTTACCACCTCACACAAATTCAACGGGTGCTTGTTTGCCAATCTAGCACACCTTGCAGTGACAGCCTGATGAGTCTCAGCTGAAACAAATGAAACATCATACCCGGTTGCCTGCTGATGCCACTGAATACAAAAAACGTCCTCCACCGTCAGATTCAACTGGCCCTTGATGATTCTGGTGCAAAACAAATCCCTTGGCATCACTTCCCTGTCGCTGCTCCTCCACTGGAACCTCAAAGTCCTGCGCAGTCCCACCCAAGGAATTGACCGGCCCTGGTTGGCAAACGCCATGTTAGAAAAAGAAGAAAAACACAGCCCGCGCTTCTCAAATGTACAAGTGTCAAGAACAGATTTTTTTTTTTTTTTTTTTATATTTTATTAGAAAAAAATCAACAGTACAGTAACCATTATACTCCCAACACATGACTTGGCACTGTGTCCCCATTCGCATCCCCGCACACCTGAAGTGAAACTGCCAATATCTCATGAAAGAAAAACAAACGACTCCAAAACAGAAAAACACAAGCAAAAGAAAGACACAATAAGAAAAACTGAAACATAACCTGTACCAGTGCACCGTTATCTTTTATAGCAACCCAAAACCACCTTTCCACTTTTCTTTTGCAGCGTGATACCCCAACTTGTCCACATCCCACTTCATCCTTTCTGTTACCTCTAATTCGACCCCCTTAGCCACCCTCTCTGTACTCCACTCCACTCCACTTCATTCCGTACGAGCTCCTGTCTTGCCAGCCATAGCCCCCTTTTGTATAGGCTCAGGAGCAACCACAAAATCCCCCACCCACTCCTAATGTGGGCTCCTACAAAACCCCTCTCCACCACCTGCCATGTCAGTGTAAGATCAGGCTTTGCCCTCCCCACCACCTTTTTTGCCTTAGCCCAGAGCTGTCTGGCAAAACTGCACTCCCACATAACATGGTACGCTGTCTCCCCAGCACCACACGATGGTCTCGGGCACAGAGGAGACCGGCCCAGACCGTGCCTGTGTATCTTGTCTCGCACCGGTAGCGTTCTGTGCAAGCAGGCCCAGTTCAGATCCTTCTGCCCATTACTCAGGCCTACTGCCTGAACACCCACCCAAACTGATGACGGTACCCCCAACAACGGAGACGGGTTTACCTTCCCTCTAACCACCCTGTACAGGACCCTTTGCTGCTTCCATATGCCATCTTCCAGGGCCTCAGGGTGAGCCCTCAGCCACTTGGCAACCCAGGCATAGTGCCACGGTAGCTGCTCTGACCTCGGACTTACATTGGACCAGTTCAGTATCCCTCTGGCAGCGTATAAAAAGAAATATTTCATGCCTAAACTAGCCGGATGCCCCACCTCTGAAGCCATGTCCTGAAGCAGAGACGCCACAAAAATGGTGTCAAGTTTCAGGGGGAGGTCCGGCACATCCCTGCCACCCTCAGCCAAGCCCGACATCATGCGGCCACGTGCCACCGACTCATACCTCCCTCCCCATAGGAAATCGAAAATTGTTCTCGCCAGGGGCCGTCTGATGGCGACCGGCAGAGGGAAAACATATGCCAGGTGGAGCACAGAGGAGAGCATGTCCGCCTTGAGCACAAGCACTTTACCCAGAAGTGTCAGCTTCCTGGCCTTCCACAATGCTAATCTGGACTTCAATCGCTGAAAACGCCCCTCCCAGTTGACGGTAGCACTATTCATTGGTTGGAATTGTACACCTAAGATCTTTATTGGCCCTTGACACGCTGATAGTCCACCCGGAGCAACATCACGCCCTTTCCAACTCCCTTCACTGTACATTTGCCAATGTTGAGCCTAGCTCCTGAGACCCTTCCAAAATCCTCAAAACCTCCAAAGCTCTCACCACACACTCGTCACTGTCCAGCAACAATGTCGTGTCATCAGTGTACTGTGAAAGTTTCACCCGTAGGTCCCCTCCCCCTGGAACCAGGGTCACCCTCACACTGGTGTCTGCTCTGATGGCCTCTGCAGGGGAATGCAGGGGGGGTGCTGAAGCCCTTCAACACCTTCAGCATCTGGGTGCAGCAGAACCGGGAACATCTGGGTGCAGCAGAACCTGGAACTGTCGACAACCAGTCCAGAAACCTAGTGGGTCCCGCACATATCGTGCAGCAGAAACCACATCAGAAAAGCGACCAAAAATTCCTTTAATGCCAAGTCTGTCATAAAACGGTTGAACATATGGACAGAAATTATCCTAAAGTTAGGTCTGTCCATATTTACCACCTCACACAAATTCAACGGGTGCTTGTTTGCCAATCTAGCACACCTTGCAGTGACAGCCTGATGAGTCTCAGCTGAAACAAATGAAACATCATACCCGGTTGCCTGCTGATGCCACTGAATACAAAAAACGTCCTCCACCGTCAGATTCAACTGGCCCTTGATGATTCTGGTGCAAAACAAATCCCTTGGCATCACTTCCCTGTCGCTGCTCCTCCACTGGAACCTCAAAGTCCTGCGCAGTCCCACCCGAGGAATTGTCCGGTCCTGGTTGGCAAACGCCATGTTAGAAAAAGAAGAAAAAACACAGCCCGCGCTTCTCAAATGTACAAGTGTCAAGAACAGATTTTTTTTTTTTTTTTTTATATTTTATTAGAAAAAAATCAACAGTACAGTAACCAACACATGACTTGGCACTGTGTCCCCATTCGCATCCCCGCACCCCTGAAGTGAAACTGCCCATATGTCATGAAAGAAAAACAAACGACTCCAAAACAGAAAAACACAAGCAAAAGAAAGACACAATAAGAAATACTGAAACATAACCTGTACCAGTGCACCGTTATCTTTTATAGCAACCCAAAACCACCTTTCCACTTTTCTTTTGCAGCGTGATACCCCAACTTGTCCACATCCCACTTCATCCTTTCTGTCACCTCTAATTCGACCCACCTAGCCACCCTCTCTGTACTCCACTCCACTCCACTTCATTCCGTACGAGCTCCTGTCTTGCCAGCCATAGCCCCCTTTTGTATAGGCTCAGGAGCAACCACAAAATCCCCCACCCACTCCTAATGTGGGCTCCTACAAAACCCCTCTCCACCACCTGCCATGTCAGTGTAAGATCAGGCTTTGCCCTCCCCACCACCTTTTTTGCCTTAGCCCAGAGCTGTCTGGCAAAACTGCACTCCCACATAACATGGTACGCTGTCTCCCCAGCACCACACGATGGTCTCGGGCACAGAGGAGACCGGCCCAGACCGTGATTGTGTATCTTGTCTCGCACCGGTAGCGTTCTGTGCAAGAAGGCCCAGTTCAGATCCTTCAGCCCATTACTTTGGCCTACTGCCTGAACACCCACCGTAACTGATGACGGTATCCCCAACAACGGAGATGGGTTTACCTTCCCTCTAACCACCCTGTACAGGACCCTTTGCTGCTTCCATATGCCATCTTCCAGGGCCTTAGGGTGAGCCCTCAGCCACTTGGCAACCAACGCATAGTGCCACGGTAGCTGCTCTGTCCTCGGACCTACATTGGACCAGTTTAGTATCCCTCTGGCAGCGTATAAAAAGAAATATTTCATACCTATACTAGCCGGATGCCCCACCTCTGAAGCCATGTCCTGAAGCAGAGACGCCACAAAAATGGTGTCAAGTTTCAGGGGGAGGTCCGGCACATGCCTGCCACCCTCAGCCAAGCCCGACATCATGCGGCCAAGTGCCACCCACTCATACATCCCTCCCCATAGGAAATCGAAAATTGTTCTCGCCAGGGGCCGTCTGATGGCGACCGGCAGAGGGAAAACATAGTGGAGAGCATGTCCGCCTTGAGCACAAGCACTTTACCCAGAAGTGTCAGCTTCCTGGCATTCCACAATGCTAATCTGGACCTTACTCGCTGAAAACGCCCCTCCCAGTTGACGGTAGCACTATTCATTGGTTGGAATTGTACACCTAAGATCTTTATTGGCCCTTGACACACCGATAGTCCACCCGGAGCAACATCACGCCCCTTCCAACTCCCTTCACTGTACGTTTGCCAATGTTGAGCCTAGCTCCTGAGACCCTTCAAAAATCCTCAAAACCTCCAAAGCTCTCACCACACACTCGTCACTGTCCAGCAACAATGTTGTGTCATCAGTGTACTGTGAAAGTTTCACCCATAGGTCCCCTCCCCCTGGAACCAGGGTCACCCTCACACTGGCGTCTGCTCTGATGGCCTCTGCAGGGGAATGCAGGGGGGTGCTGAAGCCCTTCAACACCTTCAGCATCTGGGTGCAGCAGAACCGGGAACATCTGGGTGCAGCAGAACCTGGAACTGTCGACAACCGGTCCAGAAACCTAGTGGGTCCCGCACATATCGTGCAGCAGAAACCACATCAGAAAAGCGACCGAAAAATTCCTTTAATGCCAAGTCTGTCATAAAAGGGTTGAACATATGGACAGAAATTATCCTAAAGTTAGGTCTGTCCATATTTACCACCTCACACAAATTCAACGGGTGCTTGTTTGCCAATCTAGCACACCTTGCAGTGACAGCCTGATGAGTCTCAGCTGAAACAAATGAAACATCATACCCGGTTGCCTGCTGATGCCACTGAATACAAAAAATGTCCTCCACCGTCAGATTCAACTGGCCCTTGATGATTCTGGTGCAAAACAAATCCCTTGGCATCACTTCCCTGTCGCTGCTCCTCCACTGGAACCTCAAAGTCCTGCGCAGTCCCACCCGAGGAATTGTCTGGCCCTGGTTGGCAAACGCCATGTTAGAAAAAGAAGAAAAAACACAGCGCGCGCTTCTCAATTGTACAAGTGACAAGAACAGATTTTTTTTTTTTTTTTTTATTAGAAAAAATCAACAGTACAGTAACCATTATACTCCCAACACATGACTTGGCACTGTGTCCCCATTCGCATCCCCGCACCCCTGAAGTGAAACTGCCCATATGTCATGAAAGAAAAACAAACGACTCCAAAACAGAAAAACACAAGCAAAAGAAAGACACAATAAGAAAAACTGAAACATAACCTGTACCAGTGCACCATTATCTTTTATAGCAACCCAAAACCACCTTTCCACTTTTCTTTTGCAGCGTGATACCCCAACTTGTCCACATCCAACTTCATCCTTTCTGTCACCTCCCATTCGACCCCCTTAGCCACCCTCTCTGTAGTCCACTCCACTCCACTCCATTCCGTAAGAGCTCCTGTCTTGCCAGCCATAGCCCCCTTTTGTATAGGCTCAGGAGCAACCACAAAATCCCCCACCCACTCCTAATGTGGGCTCCTTCAAAACCCCTCTCCACCACCTGCCATGTCAGTGTAAGATCAGGCTTTGCCCTCCCCACCACCTTTTTTGCCTTAGCCCAGAGCTGTCTGGTAAAACTGCACTCCCACATAACATGGTACGCTGTCTCCCCAGCACCACACGATGGTCTCGGGCACAGAGGAGACCGGCCCAGACCGTGCCTGTGTATCTTGTCTCGCACCGGTAGCGTTCTGTGCAAGCAGGCCCAGTTCAGATCCTTCTGCCCATTACTCAGGCCTACTGCCTGAACACCCACCCAAACTGATGACGGTACCCCCAACAACAGAGACGGGTTTACCTTCCCTCTAACCACCCTGTACAGGACCCTTTGCTGCTTCCATATGCCATCTTCCAGGGCCTCAGGGTGAGCCCTCAGCCACTTGGCAACCAACGCATAGTGCCACGGTAGCTGCTCTGACCTCGGACTTACATTGGACCAGTTCAGTATCCCTCTGGCAGCGTATAAAAAGAAATATTTCATACCTAAACTAGCCGGATGCCCCACCTCTGAAGCCATGTCCTGAAGCAGAGACGCCACAAAAATGGTGTCAAGTTTCAGGGGGAGGTCCGGCACATCCCTGCCACCCTCAGCCAAGCCCGACATCATGCGGCCACGTGCCACCCACTCATACCTCCCTCCCCATAGGAAATCGAAAATTGTTTTCGCCAGGGGCCGTCTGATGGCGACCGGCAGAGGGAAAACATATGCCAGGTGGAGCACACAGGAGAGCATGTCCGCCTTGAGCACAAGCACTTTACCCAGAAGTGTCAGCTTCCTGGCCTTCCACAATGCTAATCTGGACTTCAATCGCTGAAAACGCCCCTCCCAGTTGACGGTAGCACTATTCATTGGTTGGAATTGTACACCTAAGATCTTTATTGGCCCTTGACACACCGATAGTCCACCCGGAGCAACATCACGCCCCTTCCAACTCCCTTCACTGTACATTTGCCAATGTTGAGCCTAGCTCCTGAGACCCTTCAAAAATCCTCAAAACCTCCAAAGCTCTCACCACACACTCGTCACTGTCCAGCAACAATGTTGTGTCATCAGCGTACTGTGAAAGTTTCACCCGTAGGTCCCCTCCCCCTGGAACCAGGGTCACCCTCACACTGGCGTCTGCTCTGATGGCCTCTGCAGGGGAATGCAGGGGGGGTGCTGAAGCCCTTCAACACCTTCAGCATCTGGGTGCAGCAGAACTGGGAACATCTGGGTGCAGCAGAAACTGGAACTGTCGACAACCAGTCCAGAAACCTAGTGGGACCCGCACATATCGTGCAGCAGAAACCACATCAGAAAAGCGACCGAAAAATTCCTTTAATGCCAAGTCTGTCATAAAAGGGTTGAACATATGGACAGAAATTATCCTAAAGTTAGGTCTGTCCATATTTACCACCTCACACAAATTCAACGGGTGCTTGTTTGCCAATCTAGCACACCTTGCAGTGACAGCCTGATGAGTCTCAGCTGAAACAAATGAAACATCATACCCGGTTGCCTGCTGATGCCACTGAATACAAAAAACGTCCTCCACCGTCAGATTCAACTGGCCCTTGATGATTCTGGTGCAAAACAAATCCCTTGGCATCACTTCCCTGTCGCTGCTCCTCCACTGGAACCTCAAAATCCTGCGCAGTCCCACCCAAGGAATTGACCGGCCCTGGTTGGCAAACGCCATATTAGAAAAAGAAGAAAAAACACAGCCCGCGCTTCTCAAATGTACAAGTGTCAAGAACAGATTTTTTTTTTTTTTTATATATTTTATTAGAAAAAAATCAACAGTACAGTAACCATTATACTCCCAACACATGACTTGGCACTGTGTCCCCATTCGCATCCCCGCACCCCTGAAGTGAAACTGCCAATATCTCATGAAAGAAAAACAAACGACTCCAAAACAGAAAAACACAAGCAAAAGAAAGACACAATAAGAAAAACTGAAACATAACCTGTACCAGTGCACCGTTATCTTTTATAGCAACCCAAAACCACCTTTCCACTTTTCTTTTGCAGCGTGATACCCCAACTTGTCCACATCCCACTTCATCCTTTCTGTCACCTCTAATTCGACCCCCTTAGCCACCCTCTCTGTACTCCACTCCACTCCACTTCATTCCGTACGAGCTCCTGTCTTGCCAGCCATAGCCCCCTTTTGTATAGGCTCAGGAGCAACCACAAAATCCCCCACCCACTCCTAATGTGGGCTCCTACAAAACCCCTCTCCACCACCTGCCATGTCAGTGTAAGATCAGGCTTTGCCCTCCCCACCACCTTTTTTGCCTTAGCCCAGAGCTGTCTGGTAAAACTGCACTCCCACATAACATGGTACGCTGTCTCCCCAGCACCACACGATGGTCTCGGGCACAGAGGAGACCGGCCCAGACCGTGCCTGTGTATCTTGTCTCGCACCGGTAGCGTTCTGTGCAAGCAGGCCCATTTCAGATCCTTCTGCCCATTACTCAGGCCTACTGCCTGAACACCCACCCAAACTGATGACGGTACCCCCAACAACAGAGACGGGTTTACCTTCCCTCTAACCACCCTGTACAGGACCCTTTGCTGCTTCCATATGCCATCTTCCAGGGCCTCAGGGTGAGCCCTCAGCCACTTGGCAACCAACGCATAGTGCCACGGTAGCTGCTCTGACCTCGGACTTACATTGGACCAGTTCAGTATCCCTCTGGCAGCGTATAAAAAGAAATATTTCATACCTAAACTAGCCGGATGCCCCACCTCTGAAGCCATGTCCTGAAGCAGAGACGCCACAAAAATGGTGTCAAGTTTCAGGGGGAGGTCCGGCACATCCCTGCCACCCTCAGCCAAGCCCGACATCATGCGGCCACGTGCCACCCACTCATACCTCCCTCCCCATAGGAAATCGAAAATTGTTTTCGCCAGGGGCCGTCTGATGGCGACCGGCAGAGGGAAAACATATGCCAGGTGGAGCACACAGGAGAGCATGTCCGCCTTGAGCACAAGCACTTTACCCAGAAGTGTCAGCTTCCTGGCCTTCCACAATGCTAATCTGGACTTCAATCGCTGAAAACGCCCCTCCCAGTTGACGGTAGCACTATTCATTGGTTGGAATTGTACACCTAAGATCTTTATTGGCCCTTGACACACCGATAGTCCACCCGGAGCAACATCACGCCCCTTCCAACTCCCTTCACTGTACATTTGCCAATGTTGAGCCTAGCTCCTGAGACCCTTCAAAAATCCTCAAAACCTCCAAAGCTCTCACCACACACTCGTCACTGTCCAGCAACAATGTTGTGTCATCAGCGTACTGTGAAAGTTTCACCCGTAGGTCCCCTCCCCCTGGAACCAGGGTCACCCTCACACTGGCGTCTGCTCTGATGGCCTCTGCAGGGGAATGCAGGGGGGGTGCTGAAGCCCTTCAACACCTTCAGCATCTGGGTGCAGCAGAACCGGGAACATCTGGGTGCAGCAGAAACTGGAACTGTCGACAACCAGTCCAGAAACCTAGTGGGACCCGCACATATCGTGCAGCAGAAACCACATCAGAAAAGCGACCGAAAAATTCCTTTAATGCCAAGTCTGTCATAAAAGGGTTGAACATATGGACAGAAATTATCCTAAAGTTAGGTCTGTCCATATTTACCACCTCACACAAATTCAACGGGTGCTTGTTTGCCAATCTAGCACACCTTGCAGTGACAGCCTGATGAGTCTCAGCTGAAACAAATGAAACATCATACCCGGTTGCCTGCTGATGCCACTGAATACAAAAAACGTCCTCCACCGTCAGATTCAACTGGCCCTTGATGATTCTGGTGCAAAACAAATCCCTTGGCATCACTTCCCTGTCGCTGCTCCTCCACTGGAACCTCAAAGTCCTGCGCAGTCCCACCCAAGGAATTGACCGGCCCTGGTTGGCAAACGCCATATTAGAAAAAGAAGAAAAAACACAGCCCGCGCTTCTCAAATGTACAAGTGTCAAGAACAGATTTTATTTTATTTTTTTATATATTTTATTAGAAAAAAATCAACAGTACAGTAACCATTATACTCCCAACACATGACTTGGCACTGTGTCCCCATTCGCATCCCCGCACCCCTGAAGTGAAACTGTCAATATCTCATGAAAGAAAAACAAACGACTCCAAAACAGAAAAACACAAGCAAAAGAAAGACAACTGAAAACTGAAAACTGAAACATAACCTGTACCAGTGCACCATTATCTTTTATAGCAACCCAAAACCACCTTTCCACTTTTCTTTTGCAGCGTGATACCCCAACTTGTCCACATCCCACTTCATCCTTTCTGTCACCTCTAATTCGACCCACTTAGCCACCCTCTCTGTACTCCACTCCACTCCACTTCATTCCGTACGAGCTCCTGTCTTGCCAGCCATAGCCCCCTTTTGTATAGGCTCAGGAGCAACCACAAAATCCCCCACCCACTCCTAATGTGGGCTCCTACAAAACCCCTCTCCACCACCTGCCATGACAGTGTAAGATCAGGCTTTGCCCTCCCCACCACCTTTTTTGCCTTAGCCCAGAGCTGTCTGGCTAAGTTGCCAAGATGGCGGCGCGGCAGTAGCTCGCAGCGGCCTCTCCGGATTCAACAAATGGTGTTTTGCCGTATTTAGCCAGACCCTTTACAGTACATGGACACCACAGTTAGCTGTGTTCATGTTTACGACCGCCAGACATTGCTGCGGCACAGGGTTCATACATACAATAATCTGCACGAGGAAGTAATTGGTAACCTTCGCGACCTCGGCTTGCTACGACCCCAGCGACAAATACCAGGCCCCCAGCCCTCGGTGTCACCTGACGCCGGTGGCCAGGTGAGGGGACGTCGGAAGCGCTGCTCGAGGAAGCGGAAGCGCGGCAAGCGGGCGGGTGTCCGTGCTAGGCTAAATGCTAACCCTAGCCGGCCGGCTCTACCGTCCATTCTCCTCTCCAACGTCTGCTCCCTGGACAATAAACTAGACTACATCCGACTCCAGCGGACCACGCGGCGAGAATTCAGAGACTGCTGCATCTTTGTTTTCACGGAGACGTGGCTCAGTGACAGAGTTCCGGAAGCCGCCATCCAGCTAGACGGGCTAACCGTGTTTCGCGCCGACAGAAACGCTGCTCTGTGCGGTAAGACTCGCGGTGGTGGCGTGTGTGTTTACATCAACACGGAGTGGTGCAAGAACTCTGTGCTTGTCTCACGTTTCTGCTCATCGCTAGTGGAGTTTGTGACTGTTAGATGCAGACCGTTCTATTTACCACGGGAATTCACCACTGTTTTCATTGTCGGAGTGTACATTCCCCCCAGCGCTAATGCTAAGGAGGCACTGTGTGAACTCTACGGTGCTATTAGCGACCTGCAGAACGCTCACCCCGACGGACTGTTTATTATTGCCGGAGATTTCAACCATGCGAATCTCAGGACTGTGCTCCCTAAACTTCATCAGCATGTGGACTTTGCAACAAGAGGAGGGAACACGCTGGATCTTGTTTACACAAACATCCCCGGCGCGTATCGTGCGGAGCCCCGCCCCCATCTCGGCTACTCAGACCACATCTCGGTTATGCTAATTCCAGCATACAGACCGCTCGTCAGACGCTCTAAACCGGTTCTGAAACAGGTGAAAACCTGGCCAGCAGGAGCTACTTCTGCTCTTCAAGACTGTTTTGAGTGCACTGACTGGGACATGTTTAGGGAGGCCGCAACCAACGGCGATTCCATCAACTTGGAGGAATACACGTCAACAGTAACCAGCTACATCAGCAAGTGCGTTGACGATGTGACCATCTCCAAGACCATCACTACACGCTCCAACAGGAAGCCGTGGATAAATGCCAATGTGTGTGCGCTGCTGAAACAAAGAGACGCTGCCTTCAGAACAGGGGACAAGACGGCCTTGAGAACAGCAAGGGCCAAACTGTCCCGTGCCATTAGAGAGGCAAAGCGCGCACACTCAAAGAAAATCCACGACCACTTCGAAGACAGCGGAGACACCCGGCGCATGTGGCAGGGCATCCAGGCGATCACGAACTACAAGACAACTTCACCTGATTGTGACCGCGACGCCTCCCTCCCAGATGCGCTGAACCACTTCTACGCCCGGTTTGAGGCACAGAACAACGTGAAGGCGAGGAAGTCCACTCCACCTCCCAGTGACCAGGTGCTCTGTCTAACCACAGCTGAAGTGAGGAAAACTCTATGCAGAGTTAACCCACGGAAGTCTGCTGGACCAGACAACATTCCTGGCAGAGTGCTCAGGGAGTGCGCAGAACAGCTAGCGGATGTCTTCACAGACATCTTCAACATCTCCCTGAGCAGCAACGTTGTTCCTACGTGCCTCAAGGCAACGACCATCGTGCCTGTGCCTAAGAAGTCTACTGTCTCCTGCCTCAATGACTACCGTCCCGTCGCGCTCACACCCATCGTGATGAAGTGCTTCGAGAGGCTCGTCATGAGGCACATTAAGACCCAACTCCCAACCTCCCTGGACCCCATGCAGTTTGCGTATCGTCCAAATCGTTCCACGGACGATGCCATCTCCACCACCCTCCATCTGGCCCTCACCCACCTGGACAGTAAGGACTCATACGTACGAATGCTGTTCATTGACTTCAGCTCAGCATTCAACACAATCATCCCTCAGCACCTGACCGAGAAATTGAGCATACTGGGCCTGAACACCTCCCTCTGCAACTGGATTCTGGACTTCCTGACTGGGAGACCCCAGTCAGTTCGGATCGGAAACAACATCTCCAGCACCACCACACTGAGCACTGGAGCCCCTCAGGGCTGTGTGCTCAGCCCTCTGCTGTTCACTCTGCTGACGCACGACTGTGTAGCAATGCACAGCTCAAACCACATAGTCAAGTTTGCTGATGACATGACCGTGGTGGGTCTAATCAGCAAGAACGACGAGTCAGCCTACAGAGAGGAGGTGCAACGATTAACAGCCTGGTGTGGAGCAAACAACCTGTCTCTGAACGTTGACAAAACTAAAGAGATGGTTGTGGACTTCAGGAGAGCACAGGGTGACCATTCTCCATTGTTCATCGATGGATCCTCAGTGGAGATAGTCAAGAGCACCAAATTCCTTGGTGTTCATCTGGCGGACAACCTCACCTGGTCAGTCAACACCAGCTCCATCACCAAGAAGGCCCAGCAGCGTCTCTACTTCCTGAGAAGGCTGAGGAAAGCCCATCTCCCTCCCCCCATCCTGACCATGTTCTACAGAGGGACCATTGAGAGCATCCTGAGCAGCTGCATCACTGCCTGGTTTGGGAACTGCACCGTCGCGGATCGCAAGACCCTACAGAGGATAGTGAGGACAGCTGAGAAGATCATCGGAGTCTCTCTGCCCTCTATCATGCACATTTACACCACACGCTGCATCCGCAAAGCCAACAGCATTGGGGACGACCCCACACACCCATCACACACACTCTTCACACTCCTGCCATCAGGAAAGAGGTTCCGAAGCATTCGGGCCACCACATCCAGACTATGCAACAGTTTTTTCCCACAAGCCATCAGGCTCCTCAACACACAGAACTGAAATAGAACTTAAACACACTGCAAACCGAACTCAGCACATTCTCATCACTCACTACTCATCTCATTCCACCACCACTTATTTATTATTTATTTACTTTTATCATTCTACATTTACTGCACTACACTGTTTACCTGCTGCTTTTTTTTTTTCACATTCCAATGCAATTGCACTTTTTTTACATGCTGGACATTTAAATGCACTATACCGTTTACATGCTGCTCTTTTTTTTTAACACCCCTAGCACACTTAACTGAACTGTACTGTACTGTAAAATAGTATACAGTAGGTTTACTGGTCGGCACTGTCTTGGGTCTTGTGTCTTGTGTCCTGTCCTGTGTTACTTGTGTTGTCTGTCTACACTGTACGTCTGTACTGTTTTTTCGTCTGCACTGTTTGCACTTGGTTGCACTCGATGCACTTTATTATAGCTTGTGTTGTTTGTAGCACCTTGGTTCTTGGAGGAACGTTATCTCGTTTCTACTGTGTACTGTGTACCACTGTGTATAGTAGAAATGACAATAAAAGCCACTTGACTTGACTTGACTTGAAAACTGCACTCCCACATAACTTGGTACGCTGTCTCCCCAGCACCACACGATGGTCTCGGGCACAGAGGAGACCGGCCCAGACCGTGCCTGTGTATCTTCTCTCGCACCGGTAGCATTCTGTGCAAGAAGGCCCAGTTCAGATCCTTCAGCCCATTACTTTGGCCTACTGCCTGAACACCCACCGTAACTGATGACGGTACCCCCAACAACGGAGACGGGTTTACCTTCCCTCTAACCACCCTGTACAGGACCCTTTGCTGCTTCCATATGCCATCTTCCAGGGCCTTAGGGTGAGCCCTCAGCCACTTGGCAACCAACGCATAGTGCCACGGTAGCTGCTCTGACCTCGGACCTACATTGGACCAGTTTAGTATCCCTCTGGCAGCGTATAAAAAGAAATATTTCATACCTATACTAGCCGGATGCCCCACCTCTGAAGCCATGTCCTGAAGCAGAGACGCCACAAAAATGGTGTCAAGTTTCCGGGGGGAGGTCCGGCACATGCCTGCCACCCTCAGCCAAGCCCGACATCATGCGGCCAAGTGCCACCCACTCATACCTCCCTCCCCATAGGAAATCGAAAATTGTTCTCGCCAGGGGCCGTCTGATGGCAACCGGCAGAGGGAAAACATAGAGGAGAGCATGTCCGCCTTGAGCACAAGCACTTTACCCAGAAGTGTCAGCTTCCTGGCCTTCCACAATGCTAATCTGGACTTCACTCGCTGAAAACGCCCCTCCCAGTTGACGGTAGCACTATTCATTGGTTGGAATTGTACACCTAAGATCTTTATTGGCCCTTGACACACCGATAGTCCACCCGGAGCAACATCACGCCCCTTCCAACTCCCTTCACTGTACATTTGCCAATGTTGAGCCTAGCTCCTGAGACCCTTCAAAAATCCTCAAAACCTCCAAAGCTCTCACCACACACTCGTCACTGTCCAGCAACAATGTTGTGTCATCAGTGTACTGTGAAAGTTTCACCCGTAGGTCCCCTCCCCCTGGAACCAGGGTCACCCTCACACTGGCGTCTGCTCTGATGGCCTCTGCAGGGGAATGCAGGGGGGTGCTGAAGCCCTTCAACACCTTCAGCATCTGGGTGCAGCAGAACCGGGAACATCTGGGTGGAGCAGAACCTGGAACTGTCGACAACCAGTCCAGAAACCTAGTGGGTCCCGCACATATCGTGCAGCAGAAACCACATCAGAAAAGCGACCGAAAAATTCCTTTAATGCCAAGTCTGTCATAAAACGGTTGAACATATGGACAGAAATTATCCTAAAGTTAGGTCTGTCCATATTTACCACCTCACACAAATTCAACGGGTGCTTGTTTGCCAATCTAGCACACCTTGCAGTGACAGCCTGATGAGTCTCAGCTGAAACAAATGAAACATCATACCCGGTTGCCTGCTGATGCCACTGAATACAAAAAACGTCCTCCACCGTCAGATTCAACTGGCCCTTGATGATTCTGGTGCAAAACAAATCCCTTGGCATCACTTCCCTGTCGCTGCTCCTCCACTGGAACCTCAAAGTCCTGCGCAGTCCCACCCGAGGAATTGTCCGGCCCTGGTTGGCAAACGCCATGTTAGAAAAAGAAGAAAAAACACAGCGCGCGCTTCTCAATTGTACAAGTGACAAGAACAGGTTTTTTTTTTATTTATTTTTATTTTTTTTATTAGAAAAAATCAACAGTACAGTAACCATTATACTCCCAACACATGACTTGGCACTGTGTCCCCATTCGCATCCCCGCACCCCTGAAGTGAAACTGCCCATATGTCATGAAAGAAAAACAAACGACTCCAAAACAGAAAAACACAAGCAAAAGAAAGACACAATAAGAAAAACTGAAACATAACCTGTACCAGTGCACCATTATCTTTTATAGCAACCCAAAACCACCTTTCCACTTTTCTTTTGCAGCGTGATACCCCAACTTGTCCACATCCAACTTCATCCTTTCTGTCACCTCCCATTCGACCCCCTTAGCCACCCTCTCTGTAGTCCACTCCACTCCACTCCATTCCGTACGAGCTCCTGTCTTGCCAGCCATAGCCCCCTTTTGTATAGGCTCAGGAGCAACCACAAAATCCCCCACCCACTCCTAATGTGGGCTCCTACAAAACCCCTCTCCACCACCTGCCATGACAGTGTAAGATCAGGCTTTGCCCTCCCCACCACCTTTTTTGCCTTAGCCCAGAGCTGTCTGGCAAAACTGCACTCCCACATAACTTGGTACGCTGTCTCCCCAGCACCACACGATGGTCTCGGGCACAGAGGAGACCGGCCCAGACCGTGCCTGTGTATCTTGTCTCGCACCGGTAGCGTTCTGTGCAAGAAGGCCCAGTTCAGATCCTTCAGCCCATTACTTTGGCCTACTGCCTGAACACCCACCGTAACTGATGACGGTACCCCCAACAACGGAGACGGGTTTACCTTCCCTCTAACCACCCTGTACAGGACCCTTTGCTGCTTCCATATGCCATCTTCCAGGGCCTTAGGGTGAGCCCTCAGCCACTTGGCAACCAACGCATAGTGCCACGGTAGCTGCTCTGACCTCGGACCTACATTGGACCAGTTTAGTATCCCTCTGGCAGCGTATAAAAAGAAATATTTCATACCTATACTAGCCGGATGCCCCACCTCTGAAGCCATGTCCTGAAGCAGAGACGCCACAAAAATGGTGTCAAGTTTCAGGGGGACGTCCGGCACATCCCTGCCACCCTCAGCCAAGCCCGACATCATGCGGCCAAGTGCCACCCACTCATACCTCCCTCCCCATAGGAAATCGAAAATTGTTCTCGCCAGGGGCCGTCTGATGGCGACCGGCAGAGGGAAAACATATGCCAGGTGGAGCACAGAGGAGAGCATGTCCGCCTTGAGCACAAACACTTTACCCAGAAGTGTCAGCTTCCTGGCCTTCCACAATGCTAATCTGGACTTCACTCGCTGAAAACGCCCCTCCCAGTTGACGGTAGCACTATTCATTGGTTTGAATTGTACACCTAAGATCTTTATTGGCCCTTGACACGCTGATAGTCCACCCGGAGCAACATCACGACCCTTCCACCTCCCTTCACTGTACATTTGCCAATGTTGTGCCTAGCTCCTGAGACCCTTCCAAAATCCTCAAAAAGCTCCAAAGCTCTCACCACACACTCGTCACTGTCCAGCAACAATGTTGTGTCATCAGCATACTGTGAAAGTTTCACCCGTAGGTCCCCTCCCCCTGGAACCAGGGTCACCCTCACACTGGCGTCTGCTCTTATGGCCTCTGCAGGGAATGCAGGGGGGGTGCCTAAGCCCTTCAACACCTTCAGCATCTGGGTGCAGCAAAATCGGGAACATCTGGGTGCAGAAGAACCTGGAACTGTTGACAACCGGTCCAGAAACCTTGTGGGTCCCGCACATATCGTGCAGCAGAAACCACATCAGAAAAGCGACCGAAAAATTCCTTTAATGCCAAGTCTGTCATAAAACGGTTGAACATATGGACAGAAATTATCCTAAAGTTAGGTCTGTCCATATTTACCACCTCACACAAATTCAACGGGTGCTTGTTTGCCAATCTAGCACACCTTGCAGTGACAGCCTGATGAGTCTCAGCTGAAACAAATGAAACATCATACCCGGTTGCCTGCTGATGCCACTGAATACAAAAAACGTCCTCCACCGTCAGATTCAACTGGCCCTTGATGATTCTGGTGCAAAACAAATCCCTTGGCATCACTTCCCTGTCGCTGCTCCTCCACTGGAACCTCAAAGTCCTGCGCAGTCCCACCCGAGGAATTGTCCGGCCCTGGTTGGCAAACGCCATGTTAGAAAAAGAAGAAAAAACACAGCGCGCGCTTCTCAATTGTACAAGTGACAAGAACAGATTTTTTTTTTATTTTTATTTTTTATTTTTTATTAGAAAAAATCAACAGTACAGTAACCATTATACTCCCAACACATGACTTGGCACTGTGTCCCCATTCGCATCCCCGCACCCCTGAAGTGAAACTGCCCATATGTCATGAAAGAAAAACAAACGAATCCAAAACAGAAAAACACAAGCAAAAGAAAGACACAATAAGAAAAACTGAAACATAACCTGTACCAGTGCACCATTATCTTTTATAGCAACCCAAAACCACCTTTCCACTTTTCTTTTGCAGCGTGATACCCCAACTTGTCCACATCCAACTTCATCCTTTCTGTCACCTCCCATTCGACCCCCTTAGCCACCCTCTCTGTAGTCCACTCCACTCCACTCCATTCCGTACGAGCTCCTGTCTTGCCAGCCATAGCCCCCTTTTGTATAGGCTCAGGAGCAACCACAAAATCCCCCACCCACTCCTAATGTGGGCTCCTACAAAACCCCTCTCCACCACCTGCCATGACAGTGTAAGATCAGGCTTTGCCCTCCCCACCACCTTTTTTGCCTTAGCCCAGAGCTGTCTGGCAAAACTGCACTCCCACATAACTTGGTACGCTGTCTCCCCAGCACCACACGATGGTCTCGGGCACAGAGGAGACCGGCCCAGACCGTGCCTGTGTATCTTGTCTCGCACCGGTAGCGTTCTGTGCAAGAAGGCCCAGTTCAGATCCTTCAGCCCATTACTTTGGCCTACTGCCTGAAGACCCACCGTAACTGATGACGGTACCCCCAACAACGGAGACGGGTTTACCTTCCCTCTAACCACCCTGTACAGGACCCTTTGCTGCTTCCATATGCCATCTTCCAGGGCCTTAGGGTGAGCCCTCAGCCACTTGGCAACCAACGCATAGTGCCACGGTAGCTGCTCTGACCTCGGACCTACATTGGACCAGTTTAGTATCCCTCTGGCAGCGTATAAAAAGAAATATTTCATACCTATACTAGCCGGATGCCCCACCTCTGAAGCCATGTCCTGAAGCAGAGACGCCACAAAAATGGTGTCAAGTTTCAGGGGGACGTCCGGCACATCCCTGCCACCCTCAGCCAAGCCCGACATCATGCGGCCAAGTGCCACCCACTCATACCTCTCTCCCCATAGGAAATCGAAAATTGTTCTCGCCAGGGGCCGTCTGATGGCGACCGGCAGAGGGAAAACATATGCCAGGTGGAGCACAGAGGAGAGCATGTCCGCCTTGAGCACAAGCACTTTACCCAGAAGTGTCAGCTTCCTGGCCTTCCACAATGCTAATCTGGACTTCACTCGCTGAAAACGCCCCTCCCAGTTGACGGTAGCACTATTCATTGGTTTGAATTGTACACCTAAGATCTTTATTGGCCCTTGACACGCTGATAGTCCACCCGGAGCAACATCACGACCCTTCCACCTCCCTTCACTGTACATTTGCCAATGTTGTGCCTTGCTCCTGAGACCCTTCCAAAATCCCTAAAAAGCTCCAAAGCTCTCACCACACACTCGTCACTGTCCAGCAACAATGTTGTGTCATCAGCATACTGTGAAAGTTTCACCCGTAGGTCCCCTCCCCCTGGAACCAGGGTCACCCTCACACTGGCGTCTGCTCTGATGGCCTCTGCAGGGGAATGCAGGGGGGGTGCCTAAGCCCTTCAACACCTTCAGCATCTGGGTGCAGCAAAACCGGGAACATCTGGGTGCAGAAGAACCTGGAACTGTTGACAACCGGTCCAGAAACCTTGTGGGTCCCGCACATATCGTGCAGCAGAAACCACATCAGAAAAGCGACCGAAAAATTCCTTTGATGCCAAGTCTGTCATAAAAGGGTTGAACATATGGACAGAAATTATCCTAAAGTTCGGTCTTTCCATATTTACCACCTCACAGAAATTCAACGGGTGCTTGTTTGCCAATCTAGGACACCTTGCAGTGACAGCCTGATGAGTCTCAGCTGAAACAAATGAAACATCATACCCGGTTGCCTGCTGATGCCACTGAATACAAAAAACGTCCTCCACCGTCAGATTCAACTGGCCCTTGATGATTCTGGTGCAAAACAAATCCCTTGGCATCACTTCCCTGTCGCTGCTCCTCCACTGGAACCTCAAAGTCCTGCGCAGTCCCACCCGAGGAATTGTCCGGCCCTGGTTGGCAAACGCCATGTTAGAAAAAGAAGAGAAAACACAGCGCGCGCTTCTCAAATGTACAAGTGACAAGAACAGATTTTTTTTCTTTTTTTTTTTTAATATTTTATTAGAAAAAATCAACAGTACAGTAACCATTATACTCCCAACACATGACTTGGCACTGTGTCCCCATTCGCATCCCCGCACCCCTGAAGGGAAACTGCCCATATATCATGAAAGAAAAACAAACGACTCCAAAACAGAAAAACACAAGCAAAAGAAAGACACAATAAGAAATACTGAAACATAACCTGTACCAGTGCACCATTATCTTTTATAGCAACCCAAAACCACCTTTCCACTTTTCTTTTGCAGCGTGATACCCCAACTTGTCCACATCCCACTTCATCCTTTCTGTCACCTCTAATTCGACCCCCTTAGCCACCCTCTCTGTACTCCACTCCACTCCACTTCATTCCGTACGAGCTCCTGTCTTGCCAGCCATAGCCCCCTTTTGTATAGGCTCAGGAGCAACCACAAAATCCCCCACCCACTCCTAATGTGGGCTCCCACAAAACCCCTCTCCACCACCTGCCATGTCAGTGTAAGATCAGGCTTTGCCCTCCCCACCACCTTTTTTGCCTTAGCCCAGAGCTGTCTGGTAAAACTGCACTCCCACATAACATGGTACGCTGTCTCCCCAGCACCACACGATGGTCTCGGGCACAGAGGAGACTGGCCCAGACCGTGCCTGTGTATCTTGTCTCGCACCGGTAGCGTTCTGTGTAAGCAGGCCCAGTTCAGATCCTTCTGCCCATTACCCAGGCCTACTGCCTGAACACCCACCCAAACTGATGACGGTACCCCCAACAACGGAGACGGGTTTACCTTCCCTCTAACCACCCTGTACAGGACCCTTTGCTGCTTCCATATGCCATCTTCCAGGGCCTCAGGGTGAGCCCTCAGCCACTTGGCAACCCAGGCATAGTGCCACGGTAGCTGCTCTGACCTCGGACTTACATTGGACCAGTTCAGTATCCCTCTGGCAGCGTAAAAAAAGAAATATTTCATACCTAAACTAGCCGGATGCCCCACCTCTGAAGCCATGTCCTGAAGCAGAGACGCCACAAAAATGGTGTCAAGTTTTAGGGGGAGGTCCGGCACATCCCTGCCACCCTCAGCCAAGCCCGACATCATGCGGCCACGTGCCACCCACTCATACCTCCCTCCCCATAGGAAATCGAAAATTGTTCTCGCCAGGGGCCGTCTGATGGCGACCGGCAGAGGGAAAACATATGCCAGGTGGAGCACACAGGAGAGCATGTCCGCCTTGAGCACAAGCACTTTACCCAGAAGTGTCAGCTTCCTGGCCTTCCACAATGCTAATCTGGACTTCACTCGCTGAAAACGCCCCTCCCAATTGACGGTAGCACTATTCATTGGTTTGAATTGTACACCTAAGATCTTTATTGGCCCTTGACATGCTGATAGTCCACCCGGAGCAACATCACGCCCCTTCCACCTCCCTTCACTGTACATTTGCCAATGTTGAGCCTAGCTCCTGAGACCCTTCCAAAATCCTCAAAAAGCTCCAAAGCTCTCACCACACACTTGTCACTGTCCAGCAACAATGTTGTGTCATCAGCGTACTGTGAAAGTTTCACCCGTAGGTCCCCTCCCTCTGGAACCAGGGTCACCCTCACACTGGCGTCTGCTCTGATGGCCTCTGCAGGGGAATGCAGGGGGGGTGCCTAAGCCCTTCAACACCTTCAGCATCTGGGTGCAGCAGAACCGGGAACATCTGGATGCAGCAGAACCTGGAACTGTCGACAACCGGTCCAGAAACCTTGTGGGTTCCGCACATATCGTGCAGCAGAAACCACATCAGAAAAGCGACCGAAAAATTCCTTTGATGCCAAGTCTGTCATAAAAGGGTTGAACATATGGAGAGAAATTATCCTAAAGTTTGTTCTGTCCATATTTACCACCTCACACAAATTTAACGGGTGCTTGTTTGCCAATCTAGCACACCTTGCAGTGACAGCCTGATGAGTCTCAGCTGAAACAAATGAAACATCATACCCGGTTGCCTGCTGATGCCACTGAATACAAAAAACGTCCTCCACCGTCAGATTCAACTGGCCCTTGATGATTCTGGTGCAAAACAAATCCCTTGGCATCACTTCCCTGTCGCTGCTCCTCCACTGGAACCTCAAAGTCCTGCGCAGTCCCACCCGAGGAATTGTCCGGCCGTGGTTGGCAAACGCCATGTTAGAAAAAGAAGAAAAAACACAGCGCGCGCTTCTCAAATGTACAAGTGACAAGAACAGATTTTTTTTTTTTTTTTTTTTTTTTTTTTTTATATTTTATTAGAAAAAATCAACAGTACAGTAACCATTATACTCCCAACACATGACTTGGCACTGTGTCCCAATTCGCATCCCCGTACCCCTGAAGTGAAACTGCCCATATGTCATGAAAGAAAAACAAACGACTCCAAAACAGAAAAACACAAGCAAAAGAAAGACACAATAAGAAAAACTGAAACATAACCTGTACCAGTGCACCATTATCTTTTATAGCAACCCAAAACCACCTTTCCATTTTTCTTTTGCAGCGTGATACCCCAACTTGTCCACATCCAACTTCATCCTTTCTGTCACCTCCCATTCGACCCCCTTAGCCACCCTCTCTGTAGTCCACTCCACTCCACTCCATTCCGTACGAGCTCCTGTCTTGCCAGCCATAGCCCCCTTTTGTATAGGCTCAGGAGCAACCACAAAATCCCCCACCCACTCTTAATGTGGGCTCCTACAAAACCCCTCTCCACCACCTGCCATGTCAGTGTAAGATCAGGCTTTGCCCTCCCCACCACCTTTTTTGCCTTAGCCCAGAGCTGTCTGGCAAAACTGCACTCCCACATAACATGGTACGCTGTCTCCCCAGCACCACACGATGGTCTCGGGCACAGAGGAGACCGGCCCAGACCGTGCCTGTGTATCTTGTCTCGCACCGGTAGCGTTCTGTGCAAGAAGGCCCAGTTCAGATCCTTCAGCCCATTACTTTGGCCTACTGCCTGAAGACCCACCGTAACTGATGACGGTACCCCCAACAACGGAGACGGGTTTACCTTCCCTCTAACCACCCTGTACAGGACCCTTTGCTGCTTCCATATGCCATCTTCCAGGGCCTTAGGGTGAGCCCTCAGCCACTTGGCAACCAACGCATAGTGCCACGGTAGCTGCTCTGACCTCTGACCTACATTGGACCAGTTTAGTATCCCTCTGGCAGCGTATAAAAAGAAATATTTCATACCTATACTAGCCGGATGCCCCACCTCTGAAGCCATGTCCTGAAGCAGAGACGCCACAAAAATGGTGTCAAGTTTCAGGGGGACGTCCGGCACATCCCTGCCACCCTCAGCCAAGCCCGACATCATGCGGCCAAGTGCCACCCACTCATACCTCCCTCCCCATAGGAAATCGAAAATTGTTCTCGCCAGGGGCCGTCTGATGGCGACCGGCAGAGGGAAAACATATGCCAGGTGGAGCACAGAGGAGAGCATGTCCGCCTTGAGCACAAGCACTTTACCCAGAAGTGTCAGCTTCCTGGCCTTCCACAATGCTAATCTGGACTTCACTCGCTGAAAACGCCCCTCCCAGTTAACGGTAGCACTATTCATTGGTTTGAATTGTACACCTAAGATCTTTATTGGCCCTTGACACGCTGATAGTCCACCCGGAGCAACATCACGACCCTTCCACCTCCCTTCACTGTACATTTGCCAATGTTGTGCCTAGCTCCTGAGACCCTTCCAAAATCCTCAAAAAGCTCCAAAGCTCTCACCACACACTCGTCACTGTCCAGCAACAATGTTGTGTCATCAGCATACTGTGAAAGTTTCACCCGTAGGTCCCCTCCCCCTGGAACCAGGGTCACCCTCACACTGGCGTCTGCTCTTATGGCCTCTGCAGGGGAATGCAGGGGGGGTTCCTAAGCCCTTCAACACCTTCAGCATCTGGGTGTAGCAAAACCGGGAACATCTGGGTGCAGAAGAACCTGGAACTGTTGACAACCGGTCCAGAAACCTTGTGGGTCCCGCACATATCGTGCAGCAGAAACCACATCAGAAAAGCGACCGAAAAATTCCTTTGATGCCAAGTCTGTCATAAAAGGGTTGAACATATGGACAGAAATTATCCTAAAGTTCGGTCTTTCCATATTTACCACCTCACACAAATTCAACGGGTGCTTGTTTGCCAATCTAGGACACCTTGCAGTGACAGCCTGATGAGTCTCAGCTGAAACAAATGAAACATCATACCCGGTTGCCTGCTGATGCCACTGAATACAAAAAACGTCCTCCACCGTCAGATTCAACTGGCCCTTGATGATTCTGGTGCAAAACAAATCCCTTGGCATCACTTCCCTGTCGCTGCTCCTCCACTGGAACCTCAAAGTCCTGCGCAGTCCCACCCGAGGAATTGTCCGGCCCTGGTTGGCAAACGCCATGTTAGAAAAAGAAGAGAAAACACAGCGCGCGCTTCTCAAATGTACAAGTGACAAGAACAGATTTTTTTTTTTTTTTTTTTTAATATTTTATTAGAAAAAATCAACAGTACAGTAACCATTATACTCCCAACACATGACTTGGCACTGTGTCCCCATTCGCATCCCCGCACCCCTGAAGTGAAACTGCCCATATATCATGAAAGAAAAACAAACGACTCCAAAACAGAAAAACACAAGCAAAAGAAAGACACAATAAGAAATACTGAAACATAACCTGTACCAGTGCACCGTTATCTTTTATAGCAACCCAAAACCACCTTTCCACTTTTCTTTTGCAGCGTGATACCCCAACTTGTCCACATCCCACTTCATCCTTTCTGTCACCTCTAATTCGACCCCCTTAGCCACCCTCTCTGTACTCCACTCCACTCCACTTCATTCCGTACGAGCTCCTGTCTTGCCAGCCATAGCCCCCTTTTGTATAGGCTCAGGAGCAACCACAAAATCCCCCACCCACTCCTAATGTGGGCTCCTACAAAACCCCTCTCCACCACCTGCCATGTCAGTGTAAGATCAGGCTTTGCCCTCCCCACCACCTTTTTTGCCTTAGCCCAGAGCTGTCTGGTAAAACTGCACTCCCACATCACATGGTACGCTGTCTCCCCAGCACCACACGATGGTCTCGGGCACAGAGGAGACTGGCCCAGACCGTGCCTGTGTATCTTGTCTCGCACCGGTAGCGTTCTGTGTAAGCAGGCCCAGTTCAGATCCTTCTGCCCATTACCCAGGCCTACTGCCTGAACACCCACCCAAACTGATGACGGTACCCCCAACAACGGAGACGGGTTTACCTTCCCTCTAACCACCCTGTACAGGACCCTTTGCTGCTTCCATATGCCATCTTCCAGGGCCTCAGGGTGAGCCCTCAGCCACTTGGCAACCCAGGCATAGTGCCACGGTAGCTGTTCTGACCTCGGACTTACATTGGACCAGTTCAGTATCCCACTGGCAGCGTAAAAAAAGAAATATTTCATACCTAAACTAGCCGGATGCCCCACCTCTGAAGCCATGTCCTGAAGCAGAGACGCCACAAAAATGGTGTCAAGTTTCAGGGGGAGGTCCAGCACATCCCTGCCACCGTCAGCCAAGCCCGACATCATGCGGCCACGTGCCACCCACTCATACCTCCCTCCCCATAGGAAATCGAAAATTGTTCTCGCCAGGGGCCGTCTGATGGCGACCGGCAGAGGGAAAACATATGCCAGGTGGAGCACAGAGGAGAGCATGTCCGCCTTGAGCACAAGCACTTTACCCAGAAGTGTCAGCTTCCTGGCCTTCCACAATGCTAATCTGGACTTCACTCGCTGAAAACGCCCCTCCCAATTGACGGTAGCACTATTCATTGGTTTGAATTGTACACCTAAGATCTTTATTGGCCCTTGACATGCTGATAGTCCACCCGGAGCAACATCACGCCCCTTCCACCTCCCTTCACTGTACATTTGCCAATGTTGAGCCTAGCTCCTGAGACCCTTCCAAAATCCTCAAAAAGCTCTCACCACACACTCGTCGCTGTCCAGCAACAATGTTGTGTCATCAGCGTACTGTGAAAGTTTCACCCGTAGGTCCCCTCCCTCTGGAACCAGGGTCACTTTCACACTGGCGTCTGCTCTGATGGCCTCTGCAGGGGAATGCAGGGGGGGTGCCTAAGCCCTTCAACACTATCAGCATCTGGGTGCAGCAGAACCGGGAACATCTGGATGCAGCAGAACCTGGAACTGTCGACAACCGGTCCAGAAACCCTGTGGGTCCCGCACATATCGTGCAGCAGAAACCACATCAGAAAAGCGACCGAAAAATTCCTTTAATGCCAAGTCTGTCATAAAAGGGTTGAACATATGGACAGAAATTATCCTAAAGTTAGGTCTGTCCATATTTACCACCTCACACAAATTCAACGGGTGCTTGTTTGCCAATCTAGCACACCTTGCAGTGACAGCCTGATGAGTCTCAGCTGAAACAAATGAAACATCATACCCGGTTGCCTGCTGATGCCACTGAATACAAAAAACGTCCTCCACCGTCAGATTTAACTGGCCCTTGATGATTCTGGTGCAAAACAAATCCCTTGGCATCACTTCCCTGTCGCTGCTCCTCCACTGGAACCTCAAAGTCCTGTGCAGTCCCACCTGAGGAATTGACCGGCCCTGGTTGGCAAACGCCATGTTAGAAAAAGAAGAAAAAACACAGCCCGCGCTTCTCAAATGTACAAGTGTCAAGAACAGATTTTTTTTTTATTTTTTATATTTTATTAGAAAAAAATCAACAGTACAGTAACCAACACATGACTTGGCACTGTGTCCCCATTCGCATCCCCGCACCCCTGAAGTGAAACTGTCAATATCTCATGAAAGAAAAACAAACGACTCCAAAACAGAAAAACACAAGCAAAAGAAAGACACAATAAGAAAAACTGAAACATAACCTGTACCAGTGCACCGTTATCTTTTATAGCAACCCAAAACCACCTTTCCACTTTTCTTTTGCAGCGTGATACCCCAACTTGTCCACATCCCACTTCATCCTTTCTGTCACCTCTGATTCGACCCCCTTAGCCACCCTCTCTGTACTCCACTCCACTCCACTCCATTCCGTACGAGCTCCTGTATTACCAGCCATAGCCCCCTTTTGTATAGGCTCAGGAGCAACCACAAAATCCCCCACCCACTCCTAATGTGGGCTCCTACAAAACCCCTCTCCACCACCTGCCATGTCAGTGTAAGATCAGGCTTTGCCCTCCCCACCACCTTTTTTGCCTTAGCCCAGAGCTGTCTGGTAAAACTGCACTCCCACATAACATGGTATGCTGTCTTCCCAGCACCACACGATGGTCTCGGGCACAGAGGAGACCGGCCCAGACCGTGCCTGTGTATCTTGTCTCGCACCGGTAGCGTTCTGTGCAAGCAGGCCCAGTTCAGATCCTTCAGCCCATTACTCAGGCCTACTGCCTGAACACCCACCCAAACTGATGACGGTACCCCCAACAACAGAGACGGGTTTACCTTCCCTCTAACCACCCTGTACAGGACCCTTTGCTGCTTCCATATGCCATCTTCCAGGGCCTCAGGGTGAGCCCTCAGCCACTTGGCAACCCAGGCATAGTGCCACGGTAGCTGCTCTGACCTCGGACCTACATTGGACCAGTTTAGTATCCCTCTGGCAGCGTATAAAAAGAAATATTTCATACCTATACTAGCCGGATGCCCCACCTCTGAAGCCATGTCCTGAAGCAGAGACGCCACAAAAATGGTGTCAAGTTTCAGGGGGAGGTCCGGCACATCCCTGCCACCCTCAGCCAAGCCCGACATCATGCGGCCAAGTGCCACCCACTCATACCTCCCTCCCCATAGGAAATCGAAAATTGTTCTCGCCAGGGGCCGTCTGATGGCGACCGGCAGAGGGAAAACACATGCCAGGTGGAGCACAGAGGAGAGCATGTCCGCCTTGAGCACAAGCACTTTACCCAGAAGTGTCAGCTTCCTGGCCTTCCACAATGCTAATCTGGACTTCACTCGCTGAAAACGCCCCTCCCAGTTGACGGTAGCACTATTCATTGGTTGGAATTGTACACCTAAGATCTTTATTGGCCCTTGACACGCTGATAGTCCACCCGGAGCAACATCACGCCCATTCCACCTCCCTTCACTTTACATTTGCCAATGTTGAGCCTAGCTCCTGAGACCCTTCCAAAATCCTCAAAAAGCTCTCACCACACACTCGTCACTGTCCAGCAACAATGTTGTGTCATCAGCGTACTGTGAAAGTTTCACCCGTAGGTCCCCTCCCTCTGGAACCAGGGTCACTTTCACACTGGCGTCTGCTCTGATGGCCTCTGCAGGGGAATGCAGGGGGGGTGCCTAAGCCCTTCAACACTATCAGCATCTGGGTGCAGCAGAACCGGGAACATCTGGATGCAGCAGAACCTGGAACTGTCGACAACCGGTCCAGAAACCCTGTGGGTCCCGCACATATCGTGCAGCAGAAACCACATCAGAAAAGCGACCGAAAAATTCCTTTAATGCCAAGTCTGTCATAAAAGGGTTGAACATATGGACAGAAATTATCCTAAAGTTAGGTCTGTCCATATTTACCACCTCACACAAATTCAACGGGTGCTTGTTTGCCAATCTAGCACACCTTGCAGTGACAGCCTGATGAGTCTCAGCTGAAACAAATGAAACATCATACCCGGTTGCCTGCTGATGCCACTGAATACAAAAAACGTCCTCCACCGTCAGATTCAACTGGCCCTTGATGATTCTGGTGCAAAACAAATCCCTTGGCATCACTTCCCTGTCGCTGCTCCTCCACTGGAACCTCAAAGTCCTGTGCAGTCCCACCTGAGGAATTGACCGGCCCTGGTTGGCAAACGCCATGTTAGAAAAAGAAGAAAAAACACAGCCCGCGCTTCTCAAATGTACAAGTGTCAAGAACAGATTTTTTTTTTTTTTTTTATATTTTATTAGAAAAAAATCAACAGTACAGTAACCAACACATGACTTGGCACTGTGTCCCCATTCGCATCCCCGCACCCCTGAAGTGAAACTGTCAATATCTCATAAAAGAAAAAGAAACGACTCCAAAACAGAAAAACACAAGCAAAAGAAAGACACAATAAGAAAAACTGAAACATAACCTGTACCAGTGCACCGTAATCTTTTATAGCAACCCAAAACCACCTTTCCACTTTTCTTTTGCAGCGTGATACCCCAACTTGTCCACATCCCACTTCATCCTTTCTGTCACCTCTGATTCGACCCCCTTAGCCACCCTCTCTGTACTCCACTCCACTCCACTCCATTCCGTACGAGCTCCTGTATTACCAGCCATAGCCCCCTTTTGTATAGGCTCAGGAGCAACCACAAAATCCCCCACCCACTCCTAATGTGGGCTCCTACAAAACCCCTCTCCACCACCTGCCATGTCAGTGTAAGATCAGGCTTTGCCCTCCCCACCACCTTTTTTGCCTTAGCCCAGAGCTGTCTGGTAAAACTGCACTCCCACATAACATGGTATGCTGTCTTCCCAGCACCACACGATGGTCTCGGGCACAGAGGAGACCGGCCCAGACCGTGCCTGTGTATCTTGTCTCGCACCGGTAGCGTTCTGTGCAAGCAGGCCCAGTTCAGATTCTTCAGCCCATTACTCAGGCCTACTGCCTGAACACCCACCCAAACTGATGACGGTACCCCCAACAACAGAGACGGGTTTACCTTCCCTCTAACCACCCTGTACAGGACCCTTTGCTGCTTCCATATGCCATCTTCCAGGGCCTCAGGGTGAGCCCTCAGCCACTTGGCAACCCAGGCATAGTGCCACGGTAGCTGCTCTGACCTCGGACCTACATTGGACCAGTTTAGTATCCCTCTGGCAGCGTATAAAAAGAAATATTTCATACCTATACTAGCCGGATGCCCCACCTCTGAAGCCATGTCCTGAAGCAGAGACGCCACAAAAATGGTGTCAAGTTTCAGGGGGAGGTCTGGCACATCCCTGCCACCCTCAGCCAAGCCCGACATCATGCGGCCAAGTGCCACCCACTCATACCTCCCTCCCCATAGGAAATCAAAAATTGTTCTCGCCAGGGGCCGTCTGATGGCGACCGGCAGAGGGAAAACATAGTGGAGAGCATGTCCGCCTTGAGCACAAGCACTTTACCCAGAAGTGTCAGCTTCCTGGCATTCCACAATGCTAATCTGGACTTCACTCGCTGAAAACGCCCCTCCCAGTTGACGGTAGCACTATTCATTGGTTGGAATTGTACACCTAAGATCTTTATTGGCCCTTGACACACCGATAGTCCACCCGGAGCAACATCACGCCCCTTCCAACTCCCTTCACTGTACATTTGCCAATGTTGAGCCTAGCTCCTGAGACCCTTCAAAAATCCTCAAAACCTCCAAAGCTCTCACCACACACTCGTCACTGTCCAGCAACAATGTTGTGTCATCAGTGTACTGTGAAAGTTTCACCCGTAGGTCCCCTCCCCCTGGAACCAGGGTCACCCTCACACTGGCGTCTGCTATGATGGCCTCTGCAGGGGAATGCAGGGGGGTGCTGAAGCCCTTCAACACCTTCAGCATCTGGGTGCAGCAGACCCGGGAACATCTGGGTGGAGCAGAACCTGGAACTGTCGACAACCAGTCCAGAAACCTAGTGGGTCCCGCACATATCGTGCAGCAGAAACCACATCAGAAAGGCGACCGAAAAATTCCTTTAATGCCAAGTCTGTCATAAAAGGGTTGAACATATGGACAGAAATTATCCTAAAGTTTGTTATGTCCATATTTACCACCTCACACAAATTCAACGGGTGCTTGTTTGCCAATCTAGCACACCTTGCAGTGACAGCCTGATGAGTCTCAGCTGAAACAAATGAAACATCATACCCGGTTGCCTGCTGATGCCACTGAATACAAAAAACGTCCTCCACCGTCAGATTCAACTGGCCCTTGATGATTCTGGTGCAAAACAAATCCCTTGGCATCACTTCCCTGTCGCTGCTCCTCCACTGGAACCTCAAAGTCCTGCGCAGTCCCACCCGAGGAATTGTCCGGCCCTGGTTGGCAAACGCCATGTTAGAAAAAGAAGAAAAAACACAGCGCGCGCTTCTCAATTGTACAAGTGAAAAGAACAGATTTTTTTTTTTTTTTTTTTTTTATTAAAAAAAAAATCAACAGTACAGTAACCATTATACTCCCAACACATGACTTGGCACTGTGTCCCCATTCGCATCCCCGCACCCCTGAAGTGAAACTGCCCATATGCCATGAAAGAAAAACAAAAGACTCCAAAACAGAAAAACACAAGCAAAAGAAAGACACAATAAGAAAAACTGAAACATAACCTGTACCAGTGCACCATTATCTTTTATAGCAACCAAAAACCACCTTTCCACTTTTCTTTTGCAGCGTGATACCCCAACTTGTCCACATCCAACTTCATCCTTTCTGTCACCTCCCATTCGACCCCCTTAGCCACCCTCTCTGTGCTCCACTCCACTCCACTCCATTCCGTACGAGCTCCTGTCTTGCCAGCCATAGCCCCCTTTTCTATAGGCACAGGAGAAACCACAAAATCCCCCACCCACTCCTAATGTGGGCTCCTACAAAACCCCTCTCCACCACCTGCCATGTCAGTGTAAGATCAGGCTTTGCCCTCCCCACCACCTTTTTTGCCTTAGCCCAGAGCTGTCTGGCAAAACTGCACTCCCACATAACATGGTACGCTGTCTCCCCAGCACCACACGATGGTCTCGGGCACAGAGGAGACCGGCCCAGACCGTGCCAGTGTATCTTGTCTCGCACCGGTAGCGTTCTGTGCAAGAAAGCCTAGTTCAGATCCTTCAGCCCATTACTTTGGCCTACTACCTGAACACCCACCGTAACTGATGACGGTACCCCCAACAACGGAGACGGGTTTACCTTCCCTCTAACCACCCTGTACAGGACCCTTTGGTGCTTCCATATGCCATCTTCCAGGGCCTTAGGGTGAGCCCTCAGCCACTTGGCAACCAACGCATAGTGCTACGGTAGCTGCTCTGACCTCGGACCTACATTGGACCAGTTTAGTATCCCTCTGGCAGCGTATAAAAAGAAATATTTCATACCTATACTAGCCGGATGCCCCACCTCTGAAGCCATGTCCTGAAGCAGAGACGCCACAAAAATGGTGTCAAGTTTCAGGGGGAGGTCCGGCACATCCCTGCCACCCTCAGCCAAGCCCGACATCATGCGGCCAAGTGCCACCCACTCATACCTCCCTCCCCATAGGAAATAGAAAATTGTTCTCGCCAGGGGCCGTCTGATGGCGACCGGCAGAGGGAAAACACATGCCAGGTGGAGCACAGAGGAGAGCATGTCCGCCTTGAGCACAAGCACTTTACCCAGAAGTGTCAGCTTCCTGGCCTTCCACAATGCTAATCTGGACTTCACTCGCTGAAAACGCCCCTCCCAGTTGACGGTAGCACTATTCATTGGTTGGAATTGTACACCTAAGATCTTTATTGGCCCTTGACACGCTGATAGTCCACCCGGAGCAACATCACGCCCATTCCACCTCCCTTCACTGTACATTTGCCAATGTTGAGCCTAGCTCCTGAGACCCTTCCAAAATCCTCAAAAAGCTCCAAAGCTCTCGCCACACACTAGTCACTGTCCAGCAACAATGTTGTGTCATCAGCATACTGTGAAAGTTTCACCCGTAGGTCCCCTCCCCCTGGAACCAGGGTCACCCTCACACTGGCGTCTGCTCTTATGGCCTCTGCAGGGGAATGCAGGGGGGGTGCCTAAGCCCTTCAACACCTTCAGCATCTGGGTGCAGCAGAACCGGGAACATCTGGGTGCAGAAGAACCTGGAACTGTTGACAACCGGTCCAGAAACCTTGTGGGTCCCGCACATATCGTGCAGCAGAAACCACATCAGAAAAGCGACCGAAAAATTACTTTGATGCCAAGTCTGTCATAAAAGGGTTGAACATATGGACAGAAATTATCCTAAAGTTCGGTCTGTCCATATTTACCACCTCACACATATTCAACGGGTGCTTGTTTGCCAATCTAGCACACCTTGCAGTGACTGCCTGATGAGTCTCAGCTGAAACAAATGAAACATCATACCCGGTTGCCTGCTGATGCCACTGAATACAAAAAACGTCCTCCACCGTCAGATTCAACTGGCCCTTGATGATTCTGGTGCAAAACAAATCCCTTGGCATCACTTCCCTGTCGCTGCTCCTCCACTGGAACCTCAAAGTCCTGCGCAGTCCCACCCGAGGAATTGTCCGGCCCTGGTTGGCAAACGCCATGTTAGAAAAAGAAGAAAAAACACAGCGCGCGCTTCTCAAATGTACAGGTGACAAGAACAGATTTTTTATTTATTTTTTTTAATATTTTATTAGAAAAAATCAACAGTACAGTAACCATTATACTACCAACACATGACTTGGCACTGTGTCCCCATTCGCATCCCCGCACCCCTGAAGTGAAACTGCCCAAATGTCATGAAAGAAAAACAAACGACTCCAAAACAGAAAAACACAAGCAAATTAAGACACAATAAGAAAAACTGAAACATAACCTGTACCAGTGCACCGTTATCTTTTATAGCAACCCAAAACCACCTTTCCACTTTTCTTTTGCAGCGTGATACCCCAACTTGTCCACATCCCACTTCATCCTTTCTGTCACCTCTGATTCGACCCCCTTAGCCACCCTCTCTGTACTCCACTCCACTCCACTCCATTCCGTACGAGCTCCTGTATTACCAGCCATAGCCCCCTTTTGTATAGGCTCAGGAGCAACCACAAAATCCCCCACCCACTCCTAATGTGGGCTCCTACAAAACCCCTCTCCACCACCTGCCATGTCAGTGTAAGATCAGGCTTTGCCCTCCCCACCACCTTTTTTGCCTTAGCCCAGAGCTGTCTGGTAAAACTGCACTCCCACATAACATGGTACGCTGTCTTCCCAGCACCACACGATGGTCTCGGGCACAGAGGAGACCGGCCCAGACCGTGCCTGTGTATCTTGTCTCGCACCGGTAGCGTTCTGTGCAAGCAGGCCCAGTTCAGATCCTTCAGCCCATTACTCAGGCCTACTGCCTGAACACCCACCCAAACTGATGACGGTACCCCCAACAACAGAGACGGGTTTACCTTCCCTCTAACCACCCTGTACAGGACCCTTTGCTGCTTCCATATGCCATCTTCCAGGGCCTCAGGGTGAGCCCTCAGCCACTTGGCAACCCAGGCATAGTGCCACGGTAGCTGCTCTGACCTCGGACCTACATTGGACCAGTTTAGTATCCCTCTGGCAGCGTATAAAAAGAAATATTTCATACCTATACTAGCCGGATGCCCCACCTCTAAAGCCATGTCCTGAAGCAGAGACGCCACAAAAATGGTGTCAAGTTTCAGGGGGAGGTCCGGCACATCCCTGCCACCCTCAGCCAAGCCCGACATCATGCGGCCAAGTGCCACCCACTCATACCTCCCTCCCCATAAGAAATCGAAAATTGTTCTCGCCAGGGGCCGTCTGATGGCGACCGGCAGAGGGAAAACATAGTGGAGAGCATGTCCGCCTTGAGCACAAGCACTTTACCCAGAAGTGTCAGCTTCCTGGCCTTCCACAATGCTAATCTGGACTTCACTTGCTGAAAACGCCCCTCCCAGTTGACGGTAGCACTATTCATTGGTTGGAATTGTACACCTAAGATCTTTATTGGCCCTTGACACACCGATAGTCCACCCGGAGCAACATCACGC
Source organism: Channa argus (assembly GCF_033026475.1). NCBI lineage: Eukaryota > Metazoa > Chordata > Actinopteri > Anabantiformes > Channidae > Channa > Channa argus. Next base: position 86,147 of record NW_027125267.1, on the reverse strand, counting down.
CCCTTCCAACTCCCTTCACTGTACATTTGCCAATGTTGAGCCTAGCTCCTGAGACCCTTCAAAAATCCTCAAAACCTCCAAAGCTCTCACCACACACTCCTCACTGTCCAGCAACAATGTTGTGTCATCAGTGTACTGTGAAAGTTTCACCCGTAGGTCCCCTCCCCCTGGAACCAGGGTCACCCTCACACTGGCGTCTGCTCTGATGGCCTCTGCAGGGGAATGCAGGGGGGTGCTGAAGCCCTTCAACACCTTCAGCATCTGGGTGCAGCAGAACTGGGAACATCTGGGTGGAGCAGAACCTGGAACTGTCGACAACCAGTCCAGAAACCTAGTGGGTCCCGCACATATCGTGCAGCAGAAACCACATCAGAAAGGCGACCGAAAAATTCCTTTAATGCCAAGTCTGTCATAAAAGGGTTGAACATACGGACAGAAATTATCCTAAAGTTAGGTCTGTCCATATTTACCACCTCACACAAATTCAACGGGTGCTTGTTTGCCAATCTAGCACACCTTGCAGTGACAGCCTGATGAGTCTCAGCTGAAACAAATGAAACATCATACCCGGTTGCCTGCTGATGCCACTGAATACAAAAAACGTCCTCCACCGTCAGATTCAACTGGCCCTTGATGATTCTGGTGCAAAACAAATCCCTTGGCATCACTTCCCTGTCGCTGCTCCTCCACTGGAACCTCAAAGTCCTGCGCAGTCCCACCTGAGGAATTGACCGGCCCTGGTTGGCAAACGCCATGTTAGAAAAAGAAGAAAAAACACAGCTCGCGCTTCTCAAATGTACAAGTGTCAAGAACAGATTTTTTTTTTTTTTTTTTTTTTTTTAGAAATAAATCTACAGTACAGTAACCATTATACTCCCAACACATGACTTGGCACTGTGTCCCCATTCGCATCCCCGCACCCCTGAAGTGAAACTGCCCATATCTCATGAAAGAAAAACAAACGACTCCAAAACAGAAAAACACAAGCAAAAGAAAGACACAATAAGAAAAACTGAAACATAACCTGTACCAGTGCACCGTTATCTTTTATAGCAACCCAAAACCACCTTTCCACTTTTCTTTTGCAGCGTGATACCCCAACTTGTCCACATCCCACTTCATCCTTTCTGTCACCTCTGATTCGACCCCCTTAGCCACCCTCTCTGTACTCCACTCCACTCCACTCCATTCCGTACGAGCTCCTGTCTTACCAGCCATAGCCCCCTTTTGTATAGGCTCAGGAGCAACCACAAAATCCCCCACCCACTCCTAATGTGGGCTCCTACAAAACCCCTCTCCACCACCTGCCATGTCACTGTAAGATCAGGCTTTGCCCTCCCCACCACCTTTTTTGCCTTAGCCCAGAGCTGTCTGGTAAAACTGCACTCCCACATAACATGGTATGCTGTCTCCCCAGCACCACACGATGGTCTCGGGCACAGAGGAGACCGGCCCAGACCGTGCCTGTGTATCTTGTCTCGCACCGGTAGCGTTCTGTGCAAGCAGGCCCAGTTCAGATCCTTCTGCCCATTACTCAGGCCTACTGCCTGAACACCCACCCAAACTGATGACGGTACCCCCAACAACGGAGACGGGTTTACCTTCCCTCTAACCACCCTGTACAGGACCCTTTGCTGCTTCCATATGCCATCTTCCAGGGCCTCAGGGTGAGCCCTCAGCCACTTGGCAACCCAGGCATAGTGCCACGGTAGCTGCTCTGACCTCGGACCTACATTGGACCAGTTTAGTATCCCTCTGGCAGCGTATAAAAAGAAATATTTCATACCTATACTAGCCGGATGCCCCACCTCTGAAGCCATGTCCTGAAGCAGAGACGCCACAAAAATGGTGTCAAGTTTCAGGGGGAGGTCCGGCACATCCCTGCCACCCTCAGCCAAGCCCGACATCATGCGGCCAAGTGCCACCCACTCATACCTCCCTCCCCATAGTAAATCGAAAATTGTTCTCGCCAGGGACCGTCTGATGGCGACCGGCAGAGGGAAAACATATGCCAGGTGGAGCACAGAGGAGAGCATGTCCGCCTTGAGCACAAGCACTTTACCCAGAAGGGTCAGCTTCCTGGCCTTCCACAATGCTAATCTGGACTTCACTCGCTGAAAACGCCCCTCCCAGTTGACGGTAGCACTATTCATTGGTTTGAATTGTACACCTAAGATCTTTATTGGCCCTTGACACGCTGATAGTCCACCCGGAGAAACATCACGACCCTTCCACCTCCCTTCACTGTACATTTGCCAATGTTGAGCCTAGCTCCTGAGACCCTTCCAAAATCCTCAAAAAGCTCTCACCACACACTCGTCACTGTCCAGCAACAATGTTGTGTCATCAGCGTACTGTGAAAGTTTCACCCGTAGGTCACCTCCCTCTGGAACCAGGGTCACTTTCACACTGGCGTCTGCTCTGATGGCCTCTGCAGGGGAATGCAGGGGGGTGCTGAAGCCCTTCAACACCTTCAGCATCTGGGTGCAGCAGAACTGGGAACATCTGGGTGGAGCAGAACCTGGAACTGTCGACAACCAGTCCAGAAACCTAGTGGGTCTCGCACATATCGTGCAGCAGAAACCACATCAGAAAGGCGACCGAAAAATTCCTTTAATGCCAAGTCTGTCATAAAAGGGTTGAACATATGGACAGAAATTATCCTAAAGTTTGTTCTGTCCATATTTACCACCTCACACAAATTCAACGGGTGCTTGTTTGCCAATCTAGCACACCTTGCAGTGACAGCCTGATGAGTCTCAGCTGAAACAAATGAAACATCATACCCGGTTGCCTGCTGATGCCACTGAATACAAAAAACGTCCTCCACCGTCAGATTCAACTGGCCCTTGATGATTCTGGTGCAAAACAAATCCCTTGGCATCACTTCCCTGTCGCTGCTCCTCCACTGGAACCTCAAAGTCCTGCGCAGTCCCACCCGAGGAATTGTCCGGCCCTGGTTGGCAAACGCCATGTTAGAAAAAGAAGAAAAAACACAGCGCGCGCTTCTCAATTGTACAAGTGACAAGAACAGATTTTTTTTTTTTTTTTATTAAAAAAAAAAATCAACAATACAGTAACCATTATACTCCCAACACATGACTTGGCACTGTGTCCCCATTCGCATCCCCGCACCCCTGAAGTGACACTGCCCATATGCCATGAAAGAAAAACAAAAGACTCCAAAACAGAAAAACACAAGCAAAAGAAAGACACAATAAGAAAAACTGAAACATAACCTGTACCAGTGCACCATTATCTTTTATAGCAACCCAAAACCACCTTTCCACTTTTCTTTTGCAGCGTGATACCCCAACTTGTCCACATCCAACTTCATCCTTTCTGTCACCTCTGATTCGACCCCCTTAGCCACCCTCTCTGTGCTCCACTCCACTCCACTCCATTCCGTACGAGCTCCTGTCTTGCCAGCCATAGCCCCCTTTTGTATAGGCTCAGGAGCAACCACAAAATCCCCCACCCACTCCTAATGTGGGCTCCTACAAAACCCCTCTCCACCACCTGCCATGTCAGTGTAAGATCAGGCTTTGCCCTCCCCACCACCTTTTTTGCCTTAGCCCAGAGCTGTCTGGCAAAACTGCACTCCCACATAACATGGTACGCTGTCTCCCCAGCACCACACGATGGTCTCGGGCACAGAGGAGACCGGCCCAGACCGTGCCTGTGTATCTTGTCTCGCACCGGTAGCGTTCCGTGCAAGAAGGCCCAGTTCAGATCCTTCAACCCATTACTTTGGCCTACTGCCTGAACACCCACCGTAAACGATGACGGTACCCCCAACAACGGAGACGGGTTTACCTTCCCTCTAACCACCCTGTACAGGACCCTTTGCTGCTTCCATATGCCATCTTCCAGGGCCTTAGGGTGAGCCCTCAGCCACTTGGCAACCAACGCATAGTGCCACGGTAGCTGCTCTGACCTCGGACCTACATTGGACCAGTTTAGTATCCCTCTGGCAGCGTATAAAAAGAAATATTTCATACCTATACTAGCCGGATGCCCCACCTCTGAAGCCATGTCCTGAAACAGAGACGCCACAAAAATGGTGTCAAGTTTCAGGGGGAGGTCCGGCACATCCCTGCCACCCTCAGCCAAGCCCGACATCATGCGGCCAAGTGCCACCCACTCATACCTCCCTCCCCATAGGAAATCGAAAATTGTTCTCGCCAGGGGCCGTCTGATGGCGACCGGCAGAGGGAAAACATATGCCAGGTGGAGCACAGAGGAGAGCATGTCCGCCTTGAGCACAAGCACTTTACCCAGAAGTGTCAGCTTCCTGGCATTCCACAATGCTAATCTGGACTTCACTCGCTGAAAACGCCCCTCCCAGTTGACGGTAGCACTATTCATTGGTTGGAATTGTACACCTAAGATCTTTATTGGCCCTTGACACACCGATAGTCCACCCGGAGCAACATCACGCCCCTTCCAACTCCCTTCACTGTACATTTGCCAATGTTGAGCCTAGCTCCTGAGACCCTTCAAAAATCCTCAAAACCTCCAAAGCTCTCACCACACACTCGTCACTGTCCAGCAACAATGTTGTGTCATCAGTGTACTGTGAAAGTTTCACCCGTAGGTCCCCTCCCCCTGGAACCAGGGTCACCCTCACACTGGCGTCTGCTATGATGGCCTCTGCAGGGGAATGCAGGGGGGTGCTGAAGCCCTTCAACACCTTCAGCATCTGGGTGCAGCAGACCCGGGAACATCTGGGTGGAGCAGAACCTGGAACTGTCGACAACCAATCCAGAAACCTAGTGGGTCCCGCACATATCGTGCAGCAGAAACCACATCAGAAAGGCGACCGAAAAATTCCTTTAATGCCAAGTCTGTCATAAAAGGGTTGAACATATGGACAGAAATTATCCTAAAGTTTGTTATGTCCATATTTACCACCTCACACAAATTCAACGGGTGCTTGTTTGCCAATCTAGCACACCTTGCAGTGACAGCCTGATGAGTCTCAGCTGAAACAAATGAAACATCATACCCGGTTGCCTGCTGATGCCACTGAATACAAAAAACGTCCTCCACCGTCAGATTCAACTGGCCCTTGATGATTCTGGTGCAAAACAAATCCCTTGGCATCACTTCCCTGTCGCTGCTCCTCCACTGGAACCTCAAAGTCCTGCGCAGTCCCACCCGAGGAATTGTCCGGCCCTGGTTGGCAAACGCCATGTTAGAAAAAGAAGAAAAAACACAGCGCGCGCTTCTCAAATGTACAGGTGACAAGAACAGATTTTTTATTTTTTTTTTTAATATTTTATTAGAAAAAATCAACAGTACAGTAACCATTATACTACCAACACATGACTTGGCACTGTGTCCCCATTCGCATCCCCGCACCCCTGAAGTGAAACTGCCCAAATGTCATGAAAGAAAAACAAACGACTCCAAAACAGAAAAACACAAGCAAAAGAAAGACACAATAAGAAAAACTGAAACATAACCTGTACCAGTGCACCGTTATCTTTTATAGCAACCCAAAACCACCTTTCCACTTTTCTTTTGCAGCGTGATACCCCAACTTGTCCACATCCCACTTCATCCTTTCTGTCACCTCTGATTCGACCCCCTTAGCCACCCTCTCTGTACTCCACTCCACTCCACTCCATTCCGTACGAGCTCCTGTATTACCAGCCATAGCCCCCTTTTGTATAGGCTCAGGAGCAACCACAAAATCCCCCACCCACTCCTAATGTGGGCTCCTACAAAACCCCTCTCCACCACCTGCCATGTCAGTGTAAGATCAGGCTTTGCCCTCCCCACCACCTTTTTTGCCTTAGCCCAGAGCTGTCTGGTAAAACTGCACTCCCACATAACATGGTACGCTGTCTTCCCAGCACCACACGATGGTCTCGGGCACAGAGGAGACCGGCCCAGACCGTGCCTGTGTATCTTGTCTCGCACCGGTAGCGTTCTGTGCAAGCAGGCCCAGTTCAGATCCTTCAGCCCATTACTCAGGCCTACTGCCTGAACACCCACCCAAACTGATGACGGTACCCCCAACAACAGAGACGGGTTTACCTTCCCTCTAACCACCCTGTACAGGACCCTTTGCTGCTTCCATATGCCATCTTCCAGGGCCTCAGGGTGAGCCCTCAGCCACTTGGCAACCCAGGCATAGTGCCACGGTAGCTGCTCTGACCTCGGACCTACATTGGACCAGTTTAGTATCCCTCTGGCAGCGTATAAAAAGAAATATTTCATACCTATACTAGCCGGATGCCCCACCTCTAAAGCCATGTCCTGAAGCAGAGACGCCACAAAAATGGTGTCAAGTTTCAGGGGGAGGTCCGGCACATCCCTGCCACCCTCAGCCAAGCCCGACATCATGCGGCCAAGTGCCACCCACTCATACCTCCCTCCCCATAAGAAATCGAAAATTGTTCTCTCCAGGGGCCGTCTGATGGCGACCGGCAGAGGGAAAACATAGTGGAGAGCATGTCCGCCTTGAGCACAAGCACTTTACCCAGAAGTGTCAGCTTCCTGGCCTTCCACAATGCTAATCTGGACTTCACTTGCTGAAAACGCCCCTCCCAGTTGACGGTAGCACTATTCATTGGTTGGAATTGTACACCTAAGATCTTTATTGGCCCTTGACACACCGATAGTCCACCCGGAGCAACATCACGCCCCTTCCAACTCCCTTCACTGTACATTTGCCAATGTTGAGCCTAGCTCCTGAGACCCTTCAAAAATCCTCAAAACCTCCAAAGCTCTCACCACACACTCCTCACTGTCCAGCAACAATGTTGTGTCATCAGTGTACTGTGAAAGTTTCACCCGTAGGTCCCCTCCCCCTGGAACCAGGGTCACCCTCACACTGGCGTCTGCTCTGATGGCCTCTGCAGGGGAATGCAGGGGGGTGCTGAAGCCCTTCAACACCTTCAGCATCTGGGTGCAGCAGAACTGGGAACATCTGGGTGGAGCAGAACCTGGAACTGTCGACAACCAGTCCAGAAACCTAGTGGGTCCCGCACATATCGTGCAGCAGAAACCACATCAGAAAGGCGACCGAAAAATTCCTTTAATGCCAAGTCTGTCATAAAAGGGTTGAACATACGGACAGAAATTATCCTAAAGTTAGGTCTGTCCATATTTACCACCTCACACAAATTCAACGGGTGCTTGTTTGCCAATCTAGCACACCTTGCAGTGACAGCCTGATGAGTCTCAGCTGAAACAAATGAAACATCATACCCGGTTGCCTGCTGATGCCACTGAATACAAAAAACGTCCTCCACCGTCAGATTCAACTGGCCCTTGATGATTCTGGTGCAAAACAAATCCCTTGGCATCACTTCCCTGTCGCTGCTCCTCCACTGGAACCTCAAAGTCCTGCGCAGTCCCACCTGAGGAATTGACCGGCCCTGGTTGGCAAACGCCATGTTAGAAAAAGAAGAAAAAACACAGCTCGCGCTTCTCAAATGTACAAGTGTCAAGAACAGATTTTTTTTTTTTTTTTTTTTTTTTTAGAAATAAATCTACAGTACAGTAACCATTATACTCCCAACACATGACTTGGCACTGTGTCCCCATTCGCATCCCCGCACCCCTGAAGTGAAACTGCCCATATCTCATGAAAGAAAAACAAACGACTCCAAAACAGAAAAACACAAGCAAAAGAAAGACACAATAAGAAAAACTGAAACATAACCTGTACCAGTGCACCGTTATCTTTTATAGCAACCCAAAACCACCTTTCCACTTTTCTTTTGCAGCGTGATACCCCAACTTGTCCACATCCCACTTCATCCTTTCTGTCACCTCTGATTCGACCCCCTTAGCCACCCTCTCTGTACTCCACTCCACTCCACTCCATTCCGTACGAGCTCCTGTCTTACCAGCCATAGCCCCCTTTTGTATAGGCTCAGGAGCAACCACAAAATCCCCCACCCACTCCTAATGTGGGCTCCTACAAAACCCCTCTCCACCACCTGCCATGTCACAGTAAGATCAGGCTTTGCCCTCCCCACCACCTTTTTTGCCTTAGCCCAGAGCTGTCTGGTAAAACTGCACTCCCACATAACATGGTATGCTGTCTCCCCAGCACCACACGATGGTCTCGGGCACAGAGGAGACCGGCCCAGACCGTGCCTGTGTATCTTGTCTCGCACCGGTAGCGTTCTGTGCAAGCAGGCCCAGTTCAGATCCTTCTGCCCATTACTCAGGCCTACTGCCTGAACACCCACCCAAACTGATGACGGTACCCCCAACAACGGAGACGGGTTTACCTTCCCTCTAACCACCCTGTACAGGACCCTTTGCTGCTTCCATATGCCATCTTCCAGGGCCTCAGGGTGAGCCCTCAGCCACTTGGCAACCCAGGCATAGTGCCACGGTAGCTGCTCTGACCTCGGACCTACATTGGACCAGTTTAGTATCCCTCTGGCAGCGTATAAAAAGAAATATTTCATACCTATACTAGCCGGATGCCCCACCTCTGAAGCCATGTCCTGAAGCAGAGACGCCACAAAAATGGTGTCAAGTTTCAGGGGGAGGTCCGGCACATCCCTGCCACCCTCAGCCAAGCCCGACATCATGCGGCCAAGTGCCACCCACTCATACCTCCCTCCCCATAGTAAATCGAAAATTGTTCTCGCCAGGGACCGTCTGATGGCGACCGGCAGAGGGAAAACATATGCCAGGTGGAGCACAGAGGAGAGCATGTCCGCCTTGAGCACAAGCACTTTACCCAGAAGGGTCAGCTTCCTGGCCTTCCACAATGCTAATCTGGACTTCACTCGCTGAAAACGCCCCTCCCAGTTGACGGTAGCACTATTCATTGGTTTGAATTGTACACCTAAGATCTTTTTTGGCCCTTGACACGCTGATAGTCCACCCGGAGAAACATCACGACCCTTCCACCTCCCTTCACTGTACATTTGCCAATGTTGAGCCTAGCTCCTGAGACCCTTCCAAAATCCTCAAAAAGCTCTCACCACACACTCGTCACTGTCCAGCAACAATGTTGTGTCATCAGCGTACTGTGAAAGTTTCACCCGTAGGTCACCTCCCTCTGGAACCAGGGTCACTTTCACACTGGCGTCTGCTCTGATGGCCTCTGCAGGGGAATGCAGGGGGGTGCTGAAGCCCTTCAACACCTTCAGCATCTGGGTGCAGCAGAACCGGGAACATCTGGGTGGAGCAGAACCTGGAACTGTCGACAACCAGTCCAGAAACCTAGTGGGTCTCGCACATATCGTGCAGCAGAAACCACATCAGAAAGGCGACCGAAAAATTCCTTTAATGCCAAGTCTGTCATAAAAGGGTTGAACATATGGACAGAAATTATCCTAAAGTTTGTTCTGTCCATATTTACCACCTCACACAAATTCAACGGGTGCTTGTTTGCCAATCTAGCACACCTTGCAGTGACAGCCTGATGAGTCTCAGCTGAAACAAATGAAACATCATACCCGGTTGCCTGCTGATGCCACTGAATACAAAAAACGTCCTCCACCGTCAGATTCAACTGGCCCTTGATGATTCTGGTGCAAAACAAATCCCTTGGCATCACTTCCCTGTCGCTGCTCCTCCACTGGAACCTCAAAGTCCTGCGCAGTCCCACCCGAGGAATTGTCCGGCCCTGGTTGGCAAACGCCATGTTAGAAAAAGAAGAAAAAACACAGCGCGCGCTTCTCAATTGTACAAGTGACAAGAACAGATTTTTTTTTTTTTTTTATTAAAAAAAAAAATCAACAATACAGTAACCATTATACTCCCAACACATGACTTGGCACTGTGTCCCCATTCGCATCCCCGCACCCCTGAAGTGACACTGCCCATATGCCATGAAAGAAAAACAAAAGACTCCAAAACAGAAAAACACAAGCAAAAGAAAGACACAATAAGAAAAACTGAAACATAACCTGTACCAGTGCACATTATCTTTTATAGCAACCCAAAACCACCTTTCCACTTTTCTTTTGCAGCGTGATACCCCAACTTGTCCACATCCAACTTCATCCTTTCTGTCACCTCTGATTCGACCCCCTTAGCCACCCTCTCTGTGCTCCACTCCACTCCACTCCATTCCGTACGAGCTCCTGTCTTGCCAGCCATAGCCCCCTTTTGTATAGGCTCAGGAGCAACCACAAAATCCCCCACCCACTCCTAATGTGGGCTCCTACAAAACCCCTCTCCACCACCTGCCATGTCAGTGTAAGATCAGGCTTTGCCCTCCCCACCACCTTTTTTGCCTTAGCCCAGAGCTGTCTGGTAAAACTGCACTCCCACATAACATGGTACGCTGTCTTCCCAGCACCACACGATGGTCTCGGGCACAGAGGAGACCGGCCCAGACCGTGCCTGTGTATCTTGTCTCGCACCGGTAGCGTTCCGTGCAAGAAGGCCCAGTTCAGATCCTTCAACCCATTACTTTGGCCTACTGCCTGAACACCCACCGTAAACGATGACGGTACCCCCAACAACGGAGACGGGTTTACCTTCCCTCTAACCACCCTGTACAGGACCCTTTGCTGCTTCCATATGCCATCTTCCAGGGCCTTAGGGTGAGCCCTCAGCCACTTGGCAACCAACGCATAGTGCCACGGTAGCTGCTCTGACCTCGGACCTACATTGGACCAGTTTAGTATCCCTCTGGCAGCGTATAAAAAGAAATATTTCATACCTATACTAGCCGGATGCCCCACCTCTGAAGCCATGTCCTGAAACAGAGACGCCACAAAAATGGTGTCAAGTTTCAGGGGGAGGTCCGGCACATCCCTGCCACCCTCAGCCAAGCCCGACATCATGCGGCCAAGTGCCACCCACTCATACCTCCCTCCCCATAGGAAATCGAAAATTGTTCTCGCCAGGGGCCGTCTGATGGCGACCGGCAGAGGGAAAACATATGCCAGGTGGAGCACAGAGGAGAGCATGTCCGCCTTGAGCACAAGCACTTTACCCAGAAGTGTCAGCTTCCTGGCATTCCACAATGCTAATCTGGACTTCACTCGCTGAAAACGCCCCTCCCAGTTGACGGTAGCACTATTCATTGGTTGGAATTGTACACCTAAGATCTTTATTGGCCCTTGACACACCGATAGTCCACCCGGAGCAACATCACGCCCCTTCCAACTCCCTTCACTGTACATTTGCCAATGTTGAGCCTAGCTCCTGAGACCCTTCAAAAATCCTCAAAACCTCCAAAGCTCTCACCACACACTCGTCACTGTCCAGCAACAATGTTGTGTCATCAGTGTACTGTGAAAGTTTCACCCGTAGGTCCCCTCCCCCTGGAACCAGGGTCACCCTCACACTGGCGTCTGCTATGATGGCCTCTGCAGGGGAATGCAGGGGGGTGCTGAAGCCCTTCAACACCTTCAGCATCTGGGTGCAGCAGACCCGGGAACATCTGGGTGGAGCAGAACCTGGAACTGTCGACAACCAATCCAGAAACCTAGTGGGTCCCGCACATATCGTGCAGCAGAAACCACATCAGAAAGGCGACCGAAAAATTCCTTTAATGCCAAGTCTGTCATAAAAGGGTTGAACATATGGACAGAAATTATCCTAAAGTTTGTTATGTCCATATTTACCACCTCACACAAATTCAACGGGTGCTTGTTTGCCAATCTAGCACACCTTGCAGTGACAGCCTGATGAGTCTCAGCTGAAACAAATGAAACATCATACCCGGTTGCCTGCTGATGCCACTGAATACAAAAAACGTCCTCCACCGTCAGATTCAACTGGCCCTTGATGATTCTGGTGCAAAACAAATCCCTTGGCATCACTTCCCTGTCGCTGCTCCTCCACTGGAACCTCAAAGTCCTGCGCAGTCCCACCCGAGGAATTGTCCGGCCCTGGTTGGCAAACGCCATGTTAGAAAAAGAAGAAAAAACACAGCGCGCGCTTCTCAAATGTACAGGTGACAAGAACAGATTTTTTATTTTTTTTTTTAATATTTTATTAGAAAAAATCAACAGTACAGTAACCATTATACTACCAACACATGACTTGGCACTGTGTCCCCATTCGCATCCCCGCACCCCTGAAGTGAAACTGCCCAAATGTCATGAAAGAAAAACAAACGACTCCAAAACAGAAAAACACAAGCAAAAGAAAGACACAATAAGAAAAACTGAAACATAACCTGTACCAGTGCACCGTTATCTTTTATAGCAACCCAAAACCACCTTTCCACTTTTCTTTTGCAGCGTGATACCCCAACTTGTCCACATCCCACTTCATCCTTTCTGTCACCTCTGATTCGACCCCCTTAGCCACCCTCTCTGTACTCCACTCCACTCCACTCCATTCCGTACGAGCTCCTGTATTACCAGCCATAGCCCCCTTTTGTATAGGCTCAGGAGCAACCACAAAATCCCCCACCCACTCCTAATGTGGGCTCCTACAAAACCCCTCTCCACCACCTGCCATGTCAGTGTAAGATCAGGCTTTGCCCTCCCCACCACCTTTTTTGCCTTAGCCCAGAGCTGTCTGGTAAAACTGCACTCCCACATAACATGGTACGCTGTCTTCCCAGCACCACACGATGGTCTCGGGCACAGAGGAGACCGGCCCAGACCGTGCCTGTGTATCTTGTCTCGCACCGGTAGCGTTCTGTGCAAGCAGGCCCAGTTCAGATCCTTCAGCCCATTACTCAGGCCTACTGCCTGAACACCCACCCAAACTGATGACGGTACCCCCAACAACAGAGACGGGTTTACCTTCCCTCTAACCACCCTGTACAGGACCCTTTGCTGCTTCCATATGCCATCTTCCAGGGCCTCAGGGTGAGCCCTCAGCCACTTGGCAACCCAGGCATAGTGCCACGGTAGCTGCTCTGACCTCGGACCTACATTGGACCAGTTTAGTATCCCTCTGGCAGCGTATAAAAAGAAATATTTCATACCTATACTAGCCGGATGCCCCACCTCTAAAGCCATGTCCTGAAGCAGAGACGCCACAAAAATGGTGTCAAGTTTCAGGGGGAGGTCCGGCACATCCCTGCCACCCTCAGCCAAGCCCGACATCATGCGGCCAAGTGCCACCCACTCATACCTCCCTCCCCATAAGAAATCGAAAATTGTTCTCTCCAGGGGCCGTCTGATGGCGACCGGCAGAGGGAAAACATAGTGGAGAGCATGTCCGCCTTGAGCACAAGCACTTTACCCAGAAGTGTCAGCTTCCTGGCCTTCCACAATGCTAATCTGGACTTCACTTGCTGAAAACGCCCCTCCCAGTTGACGGTAGCACTATTCATTGGTTGGAATTGTACACCTAAGATCTTTATTGGCCCTTGACACACCGATAGTCCACCCGGAGCAACATCACGCCCCTTCCAACTCCCTTCACTGTACATTTGCCAATGTTGAGCCTAGCTCCTGAGACCCTTCAAAAATCCTCAAAACCTCCAAAGCTCTCACCACACACTCCTCACTGTCCAGCAACAATGTTGTGTCATCAGTGTACTGTGAAAGTTTCACCCGTAGGTCCCCTCCCCCTGGAACCAGGGTCACCCTCACACTGGCGTCTGCTCTGATGGCCTCTGCAGGGGAATGCAGGGGGGTGCTGAAGCCCTTCAACACCTTCAGCATCTGGGTGCAGCAGAACTGGGAACATCTGGGTGGAGCAGAACCTGGAACTGTCGACAACCAGTCCAGAAACCTAGTGGGTCCCGCACATATCGTGCAGCAGAAACCACATCAGAAAGGCGACCGAAAAATTCCTTTAATGCCAAGTCTGTCATAAAAGGGTTGAACATACGGACAGAAATTATCCTAAAGTTAGGTCTGTCCATATTTACCACCTCACACAAATTCAACGGGTGCTTGTTTGCCAATCTAGCACACCTTGCAGTGACAGCCTGATGAGTCTCAGCTGAAACAAATGAAACATCATACCCGGTTGCCTGCTGATGCCACTGAATACAAAAAACGTCCTCCACCGTCAGATTCAACTGGCCCTTGATGATTCTGGTGCAAAACAAATCCCTTGGCATCACTTCCCTGTCGCTGCTCCTCCACTGGAACCTCAAAGTCCTGCGCAGTCCCACCTGAGGAATTGACCGGCCCTGGTTGGCAAACGCCATGTTAGAAAAAGAAGAAAAAACACAGCTCGCGCTTCTCAAATGTACAAGTGTCAAGAACAGATTTTTTTTTTTTTTTTTTTTTTTTTAGAAATAAATCTACAGTACAGTAACCATTATACTCCCAACACATGACTTGGCACTGTGTCCCCATTCGCATCCCCGCACCCCTGAAGTGAAACTGCCCATATCTCATGAAAGAAAAACAAACGACTCCAAAACAGAAAAACACAAGCAAAAGAAAGACACAATAAGAAAAACTGAAACATAACCTGTACCAGTGCACCGTTATCTTTTATAGCAACCCAAAACCACCTTTCCACTTTTCTTTTGCAGCGTGATACCCCAACTTGTCCACATCCCACTTCATCCTTTCTGTCACCTCTGATTCGACCCCCTTAGCCACCCTCTCTGTACTCCACTCCACTCCACTCCATTCCGTACGAGCTCCTGTCTTACCAGCCATAGCCCCCTTTTGTATAGGCTCAGGAGCAACCACAAAATCCCCCACCCACTCCTAATGTGGGCTCCTACAAAACCCCTCTCCACCACCTGCCATGTCACAGTAAGATCAGGCTTTGCCCTCCCCACCACCTTTTTTGCCTTAGCCCAGAGCTGTCTGGTAAAACTGCACTCCCACATAACATGGTATGCTGTCTCCCCAGCACCACACGATGGTCTCGGGCACAGAGGAGACCGGCCCAGACCGTGCCTGTGTATCTTGTCTCGCACCGGTAGCGTTCTGTGCAAGCAGGCCCAGTTCAGATCCTTCTGCCCATTACTCAGGCCTACTGCCTGAACACCCACCCAAACTGATGACGGTACCCCCAACAACGGAGACGGGTTTACCTTCCCTCTAACCACCCTGTACAGGACCCTTTGCTGCTTCCATATGCCATCTTCCAGGGCCTCAGGGTGAGCCCTCAGCCACTTGGCAACCCAGGCATAGTGCCACGGTAGCTGCTCTGACCTCGGACCTACATTGGACCAGTTTAGTATCCCTCTGGCAGCGTATAAAAAGAAATATTTCATACCTATACTAGCCGGATGCCCCACCTCTGAAGCCATGTCCTGAAGCAGAGACGCCACAAAAATGGTGTCAAGTTTCAGGGGGAGGTCCGGCACATCCCTGCCACCCTCAGCCAAGCCCGACATCATGCGGCCAAGTGCCACCCACTCATACCTCCCTCCCCATAGTAAATCGAAAATTGTTCTCGCCAGGGACCGTCTGATGGCGACCGGCAGAGGGAAAACATATGCCAGGTGGAGCACAGAGGAGAGCATGTCCGCCTTGAGCACAAGCACTTTACCCAGAAGTGTCAGCTTCCTGGCCTTCCACAATGCTAATCTGGACTTCACTCGCTGAAAACGCCCCTCCCAGTTGACGGTAGCACTATTCATTGGTTTGAATTGTACACCTAAGATCTTTATTGGCCCTTGACACGCTGATAGTCCACCCGGAGAAACATCACGACCCTTCCACCTCCCTTCACTGTACATTTGCCAATGTTGAGCCTAGCTCCTGAGACCCTTCCAAAATCCTCAAAAAGCTCTCACCACACACTCGTCACTGTCCAGCAACAATGTTGTGTCATCAGCGTACTGTGAAAGTTTCACCCGTAGGTCACCTCCCTCTGGAACCAGGGTCACTTTCACACTGGCGTCTGCTCTGATGGCCTCTGCAGGGGAATGCAGGGGGGTGCTGAAGCCCTTCAACACCTTCAGCATCTGGGTGCAGCAGAACCGGGAACATCTGGGTGGAGCAGAACCTGGAACTGTCGACAACCAGTCCAGAAACCTAGTGGGTCTCGCACATATCGTGCAGCAGAAACCACATCAGAAAGGCGACCGAAAAATTCCTTTAATGCCAAGTCTGTCATAAAAGGGTTGAACATATGGACAGAAATTATCCTAAAGTTTGTTCTGTCCATATTTACCACCTCACACAAATTCAACGGGTGCTTGTTTGCCAATCTAGCACACCTTGCAGTGACAGCCTGATGAGTCTCAGCTGAAACAAATGAAACATCATACCCGGTTGCCTGCTGATGCCACTGAATACAAAAAACGTCCTCCACCGTCAGATTCAACTGGCCCTTGATGATTCTGGTGCAAAACAAATCCCTTGGCATCACTTCCCTGTCGCTGCTCCTCCACTGGAACCTCAAAGTCCTGCGCAGTCCCACCCGAGGAATTGTCCGGCCCTGGTTGGCAAACGCCATGTTAGAAAAAGAAGAAAAAACACAGCGCGCGCTTCTCAATTGTACAAGTGACAAGAACAGATTTTTTTTTTTTTTTTATTAAAAAAAAAAATCAACAATACAGTAACCATTATACTCCCAACACATGACTTGGCACTGTGTCCCCATTCGCATCCCCGCACCCCTGAAGTGACACTGCCCATATGCCATGAAAGAAAAACAAAAGACTCCAAAACAGAAAAACACAAGCAAAAGAAAGACACAATAAGAAAAACTGAAACATAACCTGTACCAGTGCACCATTATCTTTTATAGCAACCCAAAACCACCTTTCCACTTTTCTTTTGCAGCGTGATACCCCAACTTGTCCACATCCAACTTCATCCTTTCTGTCACCTCTGATTCGACCCCCTTAGCCACCCTCTCTGTGCTCCACTCCACTCCACTCCATTCCGTACGAGCTCCTGTCTTGCCAGCCATAGCCCCCTTTTGTATAGGCTCAGGAGCAACCACAAAATCCCCCACCCACTCCTAATGTGGGCTCCTACAAAACCCCTCTCCACCACCTGCCATGTCAGTGTAAGATCAGGCTTTGCCCTCCCCACCACCTTTTTTGCCTTAGCCCAGAGCTGTCTGGTAAAACTGCACTCCCACATAACATGGTACGCTGTCTTCCCAGCACCACACGATGGTCTCGGGCACAGAGGAGACCGGCCCAGACCGTGCCTGTGTATCTTGTCTTGCACCGGTAGCGTTCCGTGCAAGAAGGCCCAGTTCAGATCCTTCAACCCATTACTTTGGCCTACTGCCTGAACACCCACCGTAAACGATGACGGTACCCCCAACAACGGAGACGGGTTTACCTTCCCTCTAACCACCCTGTACAGGACCCTTTGCTGCTTCCATATGCCATCTTCCAGGGCCTTAGGGTGAGCCCTCAGCCACTTGGCAACCAACGCATAGTGCCACGGTAGCTGCTCTGACCTCGGACCTACATTGGACCAGTTTAGTATCCCTCTGGCAGCGTATAAAAAGAAATATTTCATACCTATACTAGCCGGATGCCCCACCTCTGAAGCCATGTCCTGAAACAGAGACGCCACAAAAATGGTGTCAAGTTTCAGGGGGAGGTCCGGCACATCCCTGCCACCCTCAGCCAAGCCCGACATCATGCGGCCAAGTGCCACCCACTCATACCTCCCTCCCCATAGGAAATCGAAAATTGTTCTCGCCAGGGGCCGTCTGATGGCGACCGGCAGAGGGAAAACATATGCCAGGTGGAGCACAGAGGAGAGCATGTCCGCCTTGAGCACAAGCACTTTACCCAGAAGTGTCAGCTTCCTGGCATTCCACAATGCTAATCTGGACTTCACTCGCTGAAAACGCCCCTCCCAGTTGACGGTAGCACTATTCATTGGTTGGAATTGTACACCTAAGATCTTTATTGGCCCTTGACACACCGATAGTCCACCCGGAGCAACATCACGCCCCTTCCAACTCCCTTCACTGTACATTTGCCAATGTTGAGCCTAGCTCCTGAGACCCTTCAAAAATCCTCAAAACCTCCAAAGCTCTCACCACACACTCGTCACTGTCCAGCAACAATGTTGTGTCATCAGTGTACTGTGAAAGTTTCACCCGTAGGTCCCCTCCCCCTGGAACCAGGGTCACCCTCACACTGGCGTCTGCTATGATGGCCTCTGCAGGGGAATGCAGGGGGGTGCTGAAGCCCTTCAACACCTTCAGCATCTGGGTGCAGCAGACCCGGGAACATCTGGGTGGAGCAGAACCTGGAACTGTCGACAACCAATCCAGAAACCTAGTGGGTCCCGCACATATCGTGCAGCAGAAACCACATCAGAAAGGCGACCGAAAAATTCCTTTAATGCCAAGTCTGTCATAAAAGGGTTGAACATATGGACAGAAATTATCCTAAAGTTTGTTATGTCCATATTTACCACCTCACACAAATTCAACGGGTGCTTGTTTGCCAATCTAGCACACCTTGCAGTGACAGCCTGATGAGTCTCAGCTGAAACAAATGAAACATCATACCCGGTTGCCTGCTGATGCCACTGAATACAAAAAACGTCCTCCACCGTCAGATTCAACTGGCCCTTGATGATTCTGGTGCAAAACAAATCCCTTGGCATCACTTCCCTGTCGCTGCTCCTCCACTGGAACCTCAAAGTCCTGCGCAGTCCCACCCGAGGAATTGTCCGGCCCTGGTTGGCAAACGCCATGTTAGAAAAAGAAGAAAAAACACAGCGCGCGCTTCTCAAATGTACAGGTGACAAGAACAGATTTTTTATTTTTTTTTTTAATATTTTATTAGAAAAAATCAACAGTACAGTAACCATTATACTACCAACACATGACTTGGCACTGTGTCCCCATTCGCATCCCCGCACCCCTGAAGTGAAACTGCCCAAATGTCATGAAAGAAAAACAAACGACTCCAAAACAGAAAAACACAAGCAAAAGAAAGACACAATAAGAAAAACTGAAACATAACCTGTACCAGTGCACCGTTATCTTTTATAGCAACCCAAAACCACCTTTCCACTTTTCTTTTGCAGCGTGATACCCCAACTTGTCCACATCCCACTTCATCCTTTCTGTCACCTCTGATTCGACCCCCTTAGCCACCCTCTCTGTACTCCACTCCACTCCACTCCATTCCGTACGAGCTCCTGTATTACCAGCCATAGCCCCCTTTTGTATAGGCTCAGGAGCAACCACAAAATCCCCCACCCACTCCTAATGTGGGCTCCTACAAAACCCCTCTCCACCACCTGCCATGTCAGTGTAAGATCAGGCTTTGCCCTCCCCACCACCTTTTTTGCCTTAGCCCAGAGCTGTCTGGTAAAACTGCACTCCCACATAACATGGTACGCTGTCTTCCCAGCACCACACGATGGTCTCGGGCACAGAGGAGACCGGCCCAGACCGTGCCTGTGTATCTTGTCTCGCACCGGTAGCGTTCTGTGCAAGCAGGCCCAGTTCAGATCCTTCAGCCCATTACTCAGGCCTACTGCCTGAACACCCACCCAAACTGATGACGGTACCCCCAACAACAGAGACGGGTTTACCTTCCCTCTAACCACCCTGTACAGGACCCTTTGCTGCTTCCATATGCCATCTTCCAGGGCCTCAGGGTGAGCCCTCAGCCACTTGGCAACCCAGGCATAGTGCCACGGTAGCTGCTCTGACCTCGGACCTACATTGGACCAGTTTAGTATCCCTCTGGCAGCGTATAAAAAGAAATATTTCATACCTATACTAGCCGGATGCCCCACCTCTAAAGCCATGTCCTGAAGCAGAGACGCCACAAAAATGGTGTCAAGTTTCAGGGGGAGGTCCGGCACATCCCTGCCACCCTCAGCCAAGCCCGACATCATGCGGCCAAGTGCCACCCACTCATACCTCCCTCCCCATAAGAAATCGAAAATTGTTCTCGCCAGGGGCCGTCTGATGGCGACCGGCAGAGGGAAAACATAGTGGAGAGCATGTCCGCCTTGAGCACAAGCACTTTACCCAGAAGTGTCAGCTTCCTGGCCTTCCACAATGCTAATCTGGACTTCACTCGCTGAAAACGTCCCTCCCAGTTGACGGTAGCACTATTCATTGGTTGGAATTGTACACCTAAGATCTTTATTGGCCCTTGACACGCTGATAGTCCACCCGGAGCAACATCACGCCCATTCCACCTCCCTTCACTGTACATTTGCCAATGTTGAGCCTAGCTCCTGAGACCCTTCCAAAATCCTCAAAAAGCTCCAAAGCTCTCACCACACACTCGTCACTGTCCAGCAACAATGTTGTGTCATCAGCATACTGTGAAAGTTTCACCCGTAGGTCCCCTCCCCCTGGAACCAGGGTCACCCTCACACTGGCGTCTGCTCTTATGGCCTCTGCAGGGGAATGCAGGGGGGGTGCCTAAGCCCTTCAACACCTTCAGCATCTGGGTGCAGCAAAACCGGGAACATCTGGGTGCAGAAGAACCTGGAACTGTTGACAACCGGTCCAGAAACCTTGTGGGTCCCGCACATATCGTGCAGCAGAAACCACATCAGAAAAGCGACCGAAAAATTCCTTTGATGCCAAGTCTGTCATAAAAGGGTTGAACATATGGACAGAAATTATCCTAAAGTTCGGTCTGTCCATATTTACCACCTCACACATATTCAACGGGTGCTTGTTTGCCAATCTAGCACACCTTGCAGTGACTGCCTGATGAGTCTCAGCTGAAACAAATGAAACATCATACCCGGTTGCCTGCTGATGCCACTGAATACAAAAAACGTCCTCCACCGTCAGATTCAACTGGCCCTTGATGATTCTGGTGCAAAACAAATCCCTTGGCATCACTTCCCTGTCGCTGCTCCTCCACTGGAACCTCAAAGTCCTGCGCAGTCCCACCCGAGGAATTGTCCGGCCCTGGTTGGCAAACGCCATGTTAGAAAAAGAAGAAAAAACACAGCGCGCGCTTCTCAAATGTACAGGTGACAAGAACAGATTTTTTATTTTTTTTTTTTTATATTTTATTAGAAAAAATCAACAGTACAGTAACCATTATACTACCAACACATGACTTGGCACTGTGTCCCCATTCGCATCCCCGCACCCCTGAAGTGAAACTGCCCAAATGTCATGAAAGAAAAACAAACGACTCCAAAACAGAAAAACACAAGCAAAAGAAAGACACAATAAGAAAAACTGAAACATAACCTGTACCAGAGCACCATTATCTTTTAGAGCAACCCAAAACCACCTTTCCACTTTTCTTTTGCAGCGTGATACCCCAACTTGTCCACATCCCACTTCATCCTTTCTGTCACCTCCCATTCGACCCCCTTAGCCACCCTCTCTGTACTCCACTCCACTCCACTCCATTCCGTACGAGCTCCTGTCTTGCCAGCCATAGCCCCCTTTTATATAGGCTCAGGAGCAACCACAAAGTCCCCCACCCACTCCTAATGTGGGCTCCTACAAAACCCCTCTCCACCACCTGCCATGTCAGTGTAAGATCAGGCTTTTCCCTCCCCACCAATTTTTTTTGCCTTAGCCCAGAGCTGTCTGGTAAAACTGCACTCCCACATAACATGGTACGCTGTCTCCCCAGCACCACACGATGGTCTCGGGCACAGAGGAGACCGGCCCAGACCGTGCCTGTGTATCTTGTCTCGCACCGGTAGCGTTCTGTGCAAGCAGGCCCAGTTCAGATCCATCAGCCCATTACTCAGGCCTACTGCCTGAACACCCACCCAAACTGATGACGGTACCCCCAACAACGGAGACGGGTTTACCTTCCCTCTAACCACCCTGTACAGGACCCTTTGCTGCTTCCATATGCCATCTTCCAGGGCCTCAGGGTGAGCCCTCAGCCACTTGGCAACCCAGGCATAGTGCCACGGTAGCTGCTCTGACCTCGGACTTACATTGGACCAGTTCAGTATCCCTCTGGCAGCGTATAAAAAGAAATATTTCATACCTAAACTAGCCGGATGCCCCACCTCTGAAGCCATGTCCTGAAGCAGAGACGCCACAAAAATGGTGTCAAGTTTCAGGGGGAGGTCCGGCACATCCCTGCCACCCTCAGCCAAGCCCGACATCATGCGGCCAAGTGCCACCCACTCATACCTCCCTCCCCATAGGAAATTGAAAATTGTTCTCGCCAGGGGCCGACTGATGGCGACCGGCAGAGGGAAAACATAGTGGAGAGCATGTCCGCCTTGAGCACAAGCACTTTACCCAGAAGTGTCAGCTTCCTGGCCTTCCACAATGCTAATCTGGACTTCACTCGCTGAAAACGCCCCTCCCAGTTGACGGTAGAACTATTCATTGGTTTGAATTGTACACCTAAGATCTTTATTGGCCCTTGACACGCTGATAGTCCACCCGGAGCAACATCACGACCCTTCCACCTCCCTTCACTGTACATTTGCCAATGTTGAGCCTAGCTCCTGAGACCCTTCCAAAATCCTCAAAAAGCTCTCACCACACACTCGTCACTGTCCAGCAACAATGTTGTGTCATCAGCGTACTGTGAAAGTTTCACCCGTAGGTCCCCTCCCTCTGGAACCAGGGTCACTTTCACACTGGCGTCTGCTCTGATGGCCTCTGCAGGGGAATGCAGGGGGGGTGCCTAAGCCCTTCAACACCATCAGCATCTGGGTGCAGCAGAACCGGGAACATCTGGATGCAGCAGAACCTGGAACTGTCGACAACCGGTCCAGAAACCCTGTGGGTCCCGCACATATCGTGCAGCAGAAACCACATCAGAAAAGCGACCGAAAAATTCCTTTAATGCCAAGTCTGTCATAAAAGGGTTGAACATATGGACAGAAATTATCCTAAAGTTAGGTCTGTCCATATTTACCACCTCACACAAATTCAACGGGTGCTTGTTTGCCAATCTAGCACACCTTGCAGTGACAGCCTGATGAGTCTCAGCTGAAACAAATGAAACATCATACCCGGTTGCCTGCTGATGCCACTGAATACAAAAAACGTCCTCCACCGTCAGATTCAACTGGCCCTTGATGATTCTGGTGCAAAACAAATCCCTTGGCATCACTTCCCTGTCGCTGCTCCTCCACTGGAACCTCAAAGTCCTGCGCAGTCCCACCTGAGGAATTGACCGGCCCTGGTTGGCAAACGCCATGTTAGAAAAAGAAGAAAAAACACAGCCCGCGCTTCTCAAATGTACAAGTGTCAAGAACAGATTTTTTTTTTTTTTTTTATATTTTATTAGAAAAAAATCAACAGTACAGTAACCAACACATGACTTGGCACTGTGTCCCCATTCGCATCCCCGCACCCCTGAAGTGAAACTGCCCATATCTCATGAAAGAAAAACAAACGACTCCAAAACAGAAAAACACAAGCAAAAGAAAGACACAATAAGAAAAACTGAAACATAACCTGTACCAGTGCACCGTTATCTTTTATAGCAACCCAAAACCACCTTTCCACTTTTCTTTTGCAGCGTGATACCCCAACTTGTCCACATCCCACTTCATCCTTTCTGTCACCTCTGATTCGACCCCCTTAGCCACCCTCTCTGTACTCCACTCCACTCCACTCCATTCCGTACGAGCTCCTGTATTACCAGCCATAGCCCCCTTTTGTATAGGCTCAGGAGCAACCACAAAATCCCCCACCCACTCCTAATGTGGGCTCCTACAAAACCCCTCTCCACCACCTGCCATGTCAGTGTAAGATCAGGCTTTGCCCTCCCCACCACCTTTTTTGCCTTAGCCCAGAGCTGTCTGGTAAAACTGCACTCCCACATAACATGGTATGCTGTCTCCCCAGCACCACACGATGGTCTCGGGCACAGAGGAGACCGGCCCAGACCGTGCCTGTGTATCTTGTCTCGCACCGGTAGCGTTCTGTGCAAGCAGGCCCAGTTCAGATCCTTCTGCCCATTACTCAGGCCTACTGCCTGAACACCCACCCAAACTGATGACGGTACCCCCAACAACGGAGACGGGTTTACCTTCCCTCTAACCACCCTGTACAGGACCCTTTGCTGCTTCCATATGCCATCTTCCAGGGCCTCAGGGTGAGCCCTCAGCCACTTGGCAACCCAGGCATAGTGCCACGGTAGCTGCTCTGACCTCGGACCTACATTGGACCAGTTTAGTATCCCTCTGGCAGCGTATAAAAAGAAATATTTCATACCTATACTAGCCGGATGCCCCACCTCTGAAGCCATGTCCTGAAGCAGAGACGCCACAAAAATGGTGTCAAGTTTCAGGGGGAGGTCCGGCACATCCCTGCCACCCTCAGCCAAGCCCGACATCATGCGGCCAAGTGCCACCCACTCATACCTCCCTCCCCATAGGAAATCGAAAATTGTTCTCTCCAGGGGCCGTCTGATGGCGACCGGCAGAGGGAAAACATAGTGGAGAGCATGTCCGCCTTGAGCACAAGCACTTTACCCAGAAGTGTCAGCTTCCTGGCCTTCCACAATGCTAATCTGGTCTTCACTCGCTGAAAACGCCCCTCCCAGTTGACGGTAGCACTATTCATTGGTTGGAATTGTACACCTAAGATCTTTATTGGCCCTTGACACACCGATAGTCCACCCGGAGCAACATCACGCCCCTTCCAACTCCCTTCACTGTACATTTGCCAATGTTGAGCCTAGCTCCTGAGACCCTTCAAAAATCCTCAAAACCTCCAAAGCTCTCACCACACACTCGTCACTGTCCAGCAACAATGTTGTGTCATCAGTGTACTGTGAAAGTTTCACCCGTAGGTCCCCTCCCCCTGGAACCAGGGTCACCCTCACACTGGCGTCTGCTCTGATGGCCTCTGCAGGGGAATGCAGGGGGGTGCTGAAGCCCTTCAACACCTTCAGCATCTGGGTGCAGCAGAACTGGGAACATCTGGGTGGAGCAGAACCTGGAAGTGTCGACAACCAGTCCAGAAACCTAGTGGGTCCCGCACATATCGTGCAGCAGAAACCACATCAGAAAAGCGACCGAAAAATTCCTTTAATGCCAAGTCTGTCATAAAAGGGTTGAACATACGGACAGAAATTATCCTAAAGTTAGGTCTGTCCATATTTACCACCTCACACAAATTCAACGGGTGCTTGTTTGCCAATCTAGGACACCTTGCAGTGACAGCCTGATGAGTCTCAGCTGAAACAAATGAAACATCATACCCGGTTGCCTGCTGATGCCACTGAATACAAAAAACGTCCTCCACCGTCAGATTCAACTGGCCCTTGATGATTCTGGTGCAAAACAAATCCCTTGGCATCACTTCCCTGTCGCTGCTCCTCCACTGGAACCTCAAAGTCCTGCGCAGTCCCACCTGAGGAATTGACCGGCCCTGGTTGGCAAACGCCATGTTAGAAAAAGAAGAAAAAACACAGCGCGCGCTTCTCAATTGTACAAGTGAAAAGAACAGATTTTTTTTTTTTTTTTTTTTTTTATTAAAAAAAAAATCAACAGTACAGTAACCATTATACTCCCAACACATGACTTGGCACTGTGTCCCCATTCGCATCCCCGCACCCCTGAAGTGAAACTGCCCATATGCCATGAAAGAAAAACAAAAGACTCCAAAACAGAAAAACACAAGCAAAAGAAAGACACAATAAGAAAAACTGAAACATAACCTGTACCAGTGCACCATTATCTTTTATAGCAACCCAAAACCACCTTTCCACTTTTCTTTTGCAGCGTGATACCCCAACTTGTCCACATCCAACTTCATCCTTTCTGTCACCTCCCATTCGACCCCCTTAGCCACCCTCTCTGTGTTCCACTCCACTCCACTCCATTCCGTACGAGCTCCTGTCTTGCCAGCCATAGCCCCCTTTTCTATAGGCACAGGAGCAACCACAAAATCCCCCACCCACTCCTAATGTGGGCTCCTACAAAACCCCTCTCCACCACCTGCCATGTCAGTGTAAGATCAGGCTTTGCCCTCCCCACCACCTTTTTTGCCTTAGCCCAGAGCTGTCTGGCAAAACTGCACTCCCACATAACATGGTACGCTGTCTCCCCAGCACCACACGATGGTCTCGGGCACAGAGGAGACCGGCCCAGACCGTGCCAGTGTATCTTGTCTCGCACCGGTAGCGTTCTGTGCAAGAAGGCCTAGTTCAGATCCTTCAGCCCATTACTTTGGCCTACTACCTGAACACCCACCGTAACTGATGACGGTACCCCCAACAACGGAGACGGGTTTACCTTCCCTCTAACCACCCTGTACAGGACCCTTTGGTGCTTCCATATGCCATCTTCCAGGGCCTTAGGGTGAGCCCTCAGCCACTTGGCAACCAACGCATAGTGCTACGGTAGCTGCTCTGACCTCGGACCTACATTGGACCAGTTTAGTATCCCTCTGGCAGCGTATAAAAAGAAATATTTCATACCTATACTAGCCGGATGCCCCACCTCTGAAGCCATGTCCTGAAGCAGAGACGCCACAAAAATGGTGTCAAGTTTCAGGGGGAGGTCCGGCACATCCCTGCCACCCTCAGCCAAGCCCGACATCATGCGGCCAAGTGCCACCCACTCATACCTCCCTCCCCATAGGAAATCGAAAATTGTTCTCGCCAGGGGCCGTCTGATGGTGACCGGCAGAGGGAAAACACATGCCAGGTGGAGCACAGAGGAGAGCATGTCCGCCTTGAGCACAAGCACTTTACCCAGAAGTGTCAGCTTCCTGGCCTTCCACAATGCTAATCTGGACTTCACTCGCTGAAAACGCCCCTCCCAGTTGACGGTAGCACTATTCATTGGTTGGAATTGTACACCTAAGATCTTTATTGGCCCTTGACACGCTGATAGTCCACCCGGAGCAACATCACGCCCATTCCACCTCCCTTCACTGTACATTTGCCAATGTTGAGCCTAGCTCCTGAGACCCTTCCAAAATCCTCAAAAAGCTCCAAAGCTCTCGCCACACACTAGTCACTGTCCAGCAACAATGTTGTGTCATCAGCATACTGTGAAAGTTTCACCCGTAGGTCCCCTCCCCCTGGAACCAGGGTCACCCTCACACTGGCGTCTGCTCTTATGGCCTCTGCAGGGGAATGCAGGGGGGGTGCCTAAGCCCTTCAACACCTTCAGCATCTGGGTGCAGCAGAACCGGGAACATCTGGGTGCAGAAGAACCTGGAACTGTTGACAACCGGTCCAGAAACCTTGTGGGTCCCGCACATATCGTGCAGCAGAAACCACATCAGAAAAGCGACCGAAAAATTCCTTTGATGCCAAGTCTGTCATAAAAGGGTTGAACATATGGACAGAAATTATCCTAAAGTTCGGTCTGTCCATATTTACCACCTCACACATATTCAACGGGTGCTTGTTTGCCAATCTAGCACACCTTGCAGTGACTGCCTGATGAGTCTCAGCTGAAACAAATGAAACATCATACCCGGTTGCCTGCTGATGCCACTGAATACAAAAAACGTCCTCCACCGTCAGATTCAACTGGCCCTTGATGATTCTGGTGCAAAACAAATCCCTTGGCATCACTTCCCTGTCGCTGCTCCTCCACTGGAACCTCAAAGTCCTGCGCAGTCCCACCCGAGGAATTGTCCGGCCCTGGTTGGCAAACGCCATGTTAGAAAAAGAAGAAAAAACACAGCGCGCGCTTCTCAATTGTACAAGTGACAAGAACAGATTTTTTTTTTTTTTTTATTAAAAAAAAAAATCAACAATACAGTAACCATTATACTCCCAACACATGACTTGGCACTGTGTCCCCATTCGCATCCCCGCACCCCTGAAGTGAAACTGCCCATATGCCATGAAAGAAAAACAAAAGACTCCAAAACAGAAAAACACAAGCAAAAGAAAGACACAATAAGAAAAACTGAAACATAACCTGTACCAGTGCACCATTATCTTTTATAGCAACCCAAAACCACCTTTCCACTTTTCTTTTGCAGCGTGATACCCCAACTTGTCCACATCCAACTTCATCCTTTCTGTCACCTCTGATTCGACCCCCTTAGCCACCCTCTCTGTGCTCCACTCCACTCCACTCCATTCCGTACGAGCTCCTGTCTTGCCAGCCATAGCCCCCTTTTGTATAGGCTCAGGAGCAACCACAAAATCCCCCACCCACTCCTAATGTGGGCTCCTACAAAACCCCTCTCCACCACCTGCCATGTCAGTGTAAGATCAGGCTTTGCCCTCCCCACCACCTTTTTTGCCTTAGCCCAGAGCTGTCTGGCAAAACTGCACTCCCACATAACATGGTACGCTGTCTCCCCAGCACCACACGATGGTCTCGGGCACAGAGGAGACCGGCCCAGACCGTGCCTGTGTATCTTGTCTCGCACCGGTAGCGTTCTGTGCAAGAAGGCCCAGTTCAGATCCTTCAACCCATTACTTTGGCCTACTGCCTGAACACCCACCGTAAACGATGACGGTACCCCCAACAACGGAGACGGGTTTACCTTCCCTCTAACCACCCTGTACAGGACCCTTTGCTGCTTCCATATGCCATCTTCCAGGGCCTTAGGGTGAGCCCTCAGCCACTTGGCAACCAACGCATAGTGCCACGGTAGCTGCTCTGACCTCGGACCTACATTGGACCAGTTTAGTATCCCTCTGGCAGCGTATAAAAAGAAATATTTCATACCTATACTAGCCGGATGCCCCACCTCTGAAGCCATGTCCTGAAACAGAGACGCCACAAAAATGGTGTCAAGTTTCAGGGGGAGGTCCGGCACATCCCTGCCACCCTCAGCCAAGCCCGACATCATGCGGCCAAGTGCCACCCACTCATACCTCCCTCCCCATAGGAAATCGAAAATTGTTCTCGCCAGGGGCCGTCTGATGGCGACCGGCAGAGGGAAAACATATGCCAGGTGGAGCACAGAGGAGAGCATGTCCGCCTTGAGCACAAGCACTTTACCCAGAAGTGTCAGCTTCCTGGCATTCCACAATGCTAATCTGGACTTCACTCGCTGAAAACGCCCCTCCCAGTTGACGGTAGCACTATTCATTGGTTGGAATTGTACACCTAAGATCTTTATTGGCCCTTGACACACCGATAGTCCACCCGGAGCAACATCACGCCCCTTTCCAACTCCCTTCACTGTACATTTGCCAATGTTGAGCCTAGCTCCTGAGACCCTTCAAAAATCCTCAAAACCTCCAAAGCTCTCACCACACACTCGTCACTGTCCAGCAACAATGTTGTGTCATCAGTGTACTGTGAAAGTTTCACCCGTAGGTCCCCTCCCCCTGGAACCAGGGTCACCCTCACACTGGCGTCTGCTATGATGGCCTCTGCAGGGGAATGCAGGGGGGTGCTGAAGCCCTTCAACACCTTCAGCATCTGGGTGCAGCAGACCCGGGAACATCTGGGTGGAGCAGAACCTGGAACTGTCGACAACCAATCCAGAAACCTAGTGGGTCCCGCACATATCGTGCAGCAGAAACCACATCAGAAAGGCGACCGAAAAATTCCTTTAATGCCAAGTCTGTCATAAAAGGGTTGAACATATGGACAGAAATTATCCTAAAGTTTGTTATGTCCATATTTACCACCTCACACAAATTCAACGGGTGCTTGTTTGCCAATCTAGCACACCTTGCAGTGACAGCCTGATGAGTCTCAGCTGAAACAAATGAAACATCATACCCGGTTGCCTGCTGATGCCACTGAATACAAAAAACGTCCTCCACCGTCAGATTCAACTGGCCCTTGATGATTCTGGTGCAAAACAAATCCCTTGGCATCACTTCCCTGTCGCTGCTCCTCCACTGGAACCTCAAAGTCCTGCGCAGTCCCACCCGAGGAATTGTCCGGCCCTGGTTGGCAAACGCCATGTTAGAAAAAGAAGAAAAAACACAGCGCGCGCTTCTCAAATGTACAGGTGACAAGAACAGATTTTTTATTTATTTTTTTAATATTTTATTAGAAAAAATCAACAGTACAGTAACCATTATACTACCAACACATGACTTGGCACTGTGTCCCCATTCGCATCCCCGCACCCCTGAAGTGAAACTGCCCAAATGTCATGAAAGAAAAACAAACGACTCCAAAACAGAAAAACACAAGCAAAAGAAAGACACAATAAGAAAAACTGAAACATAACCTGTACCAGTGCACCGTTATCTTTTATAGCAACCCAAAACCACCTTTCCACTTTTCTTTTGCAGCGTGATACCCCAACTTGTCCACATCCCACTTCATCCTTTCTGTCACCTCTGATTCGACCCCCTTAGCCACCCTCTCTGTACTCCACTCCACTCCACTCCATTCCGTACGAGCTCCTGTATTACCAGCCATAGCCCCCTTTTGTATAGGCTCAGGAGCAACCACAAAATCCCCCACCCACTCCTAATGTGGGCTCCTACAAAACCCCTCTCCACCACCTGCCATGTCAGTGTAAGATCAGGCTTTGCCCTCCCCACCACCTTTTTTGCCTTAGCCCAGAGCTGTCTGGTAAAACTGCACTCCCACATAACATGGTACGCTGTCTTCCCAGCACCACACGATGGTCTCGGGCACAGAGGAGACCGGCCCAGACCGTGCCTGTGTATCTTGTCTCGCACCGGTAGCGTTCTGTGCAAGCAGGCCCAGTTCAGATCCTTCAGCCCATTACTCAGGCCTACTGCCTGAACACCCACCCAAACTGATGACGGTACCCCCAACAACAGAGACGGGTTTACCTTCCCTCTAACCACCCTGTACAGGACCCTTTGCTGCTTCCATATGCCATCTTCCAGGGCCTCAGGGTGAGCCCTCAGCCACTTGGCAACCCGGGCATAGTGCCACGGTAGCTGCTCTGACCTCGGACCTACATTGGACCAGTTTAGTATCCCTCTGGCAGTGTATAAAAAGAAATATTTCATACCTATACTAGCCGGATGCCCCACCTCTAAAGCCATGTCCTGAAGCAGAGACGCCACAAAAATGGTGTCAAGTTTCAGGGGGAGGTCCGGCACATCCCTGCCACCCTCAGCCAAGCCCGACATCATGCGGCCAAGTGCCACCCACTCATACCTCCCTCCCCATAAGAAATCGAAAATTGTTCTCGCCAGGGGCCGTCTGATGGCGACCGGCAGAGGGAAAACATAGTGGAGAGCATGTCCGCCTTGAGCACAAGCACTTTACCCAGAAGTGTCAGCTTCCTGGCCTTCCACAATGCTAATCTGGACTTCACTTGCTGAAAACGCCCCTCCCAGTTGACGGTAGCACTATTCATTGGTTGGAATTGTACACCTAAGATCTTTATTGGCCCTTGACACACCGATAGTCCACCCGGAGCAACATGACGCCCCTTCCAACTCCCTTCACTGTACATTTGCCAATGTTGAGCCTAGCTCCTGAGACCCTTCAAAAATCCTCAAAACCTCCAAAGCTCTCACCACACACTCCTCACTGTCCAGCAACAATGTTGTGTCATCAGTGTACTGTGAAAGTTTCACCCGTAGGTCCCCTCCCCCTGGAACCAGGGTCACCCTCACACTGGCGTCTGCTCTGATGGCCTCTGCAGGGGAATGCAGGGGGGTGCTGAAGCCCTTCAACACCTTCAGCATCTGGGTGCAGCAGAACTGGGAACATCTGGGTGGAGCAGAACCTGGAACTGTCGACAACCAGTCCAGAAACCTAGTGGGTCCAGCACATATCGTGCAGCAGAAACCACATCAGAAAGGCGACCGAAAAATTCCTTTAATGCCAAGTCTGTCATAAAAGGGTTGAACATACGGACAGAAATTATCCTAAAGTTAGGTCTGTCCATATTTACCACCTCACACAAATTCAACGGGTGCTTGTTTGCCAATCTAGCACACCTTGCAGTGACAGCCTGATGAGTCTCAGCTGAAACAAATGAAACATCATACCCGGTTGCCTGCTGATGCCACTGAATACAAAAAACGTCCTCCACCGTCAGATTCAACTGGCCCTTGATGATTGTGGTGCAAAACAAATCCCTTGGCATCACTTCCCTGTCGCTGCTCCTCCACTGGAACCTCAAAGTCCTGCGCAGTCCCACCTGAGGAATTGACCGGCCCTGGTTGGCAAACGCCATGTTAGAAAAAGAAGAAAAAACACAGCTCGCGCTTCTCAAATGTACAAGTGTCAAGAACAGATTTTTTTTTTTTTTTTTTTTTTTTTTAGAAATAAATCTACAGTACAGTAACCATTATACTCCCAACACATGACTTGGCACTGTGTCCCCATTCGCATCCCCGCACCCCTGAAGTGAAACTGCCCATATCTCATGAAAGAAAAACAAACGACTCCAAAACAGAAAAACACAAGCAAAAGAAAGACACAATAAGAAAAACTGAAACATAACCTGTACCAGTGCACCGTTATCTTTTATAGCAACCCAAAACCACCTTTCCACTTTTCTTTTGCAGCGTGATACCCCAACTTGTCCACATCCCACTTCATCCTTTCTGTCACCTCTGATTCGACCCCCTTAGCCACCCTCTCTGTACTCCACTCCACTCCACTCCATTCCGTACGAGCTCCTGTCTTACCAGCCATAGCCCCCTTTTGTATAGGCTCAGGAGCAACCACAAAATCCCCCACCCACTCCTAATGTGGGCTCCTACAAAACCCCTCTCCACCACCTGCCATGTCACAGTAAGATCAGGCTTTGCCCTCCCCACCACCTTTTTTGCCTTAGCCCAGAGCTGTCTGGTAAAACTGCACTCCCACATAACATGGTATGCTGTCTCCCCAGCACCACACGATGGTCTCGGGCACAGAGGAGACCGGCCCAGACCGTGCCTGTGTATCTTGTCTCGCACCGGTAGCGTTCTGTGCAAGCAGGCCCAGTTCAGATCCTTCTGCCCATTACTCAGGCCTACTGCCTGAACACCCACCCAAACTGATGACGGTACCCCCAACAACGGAGACGGGTTTACCTTCCCTCTAACCACCCTGTACAGGACCCTTTGCTGCTTCCATATGCCATCTTCCAGGGCCTCAGGGTGAGCCCTCAGCCACTTGGCAACCCAGGCATAGTGCCACGGTAGCTGCTCTGACCTCGGACCTACATTGGACCAGTTTAGTATCCCTCTGGCAGCGTATAAAAAGAAATATTTCATACCTATACTAGCCGGATGCCCCACCTCTGAAGCCATGTCCTGAAGCAGAGACGCCACAAAAATGGTGTCAAGTTTCAGGGGGAGGTCCGGCACATCCCTGCCACCCTCAGCCAAGCCCGACATCATGCGGCCAAGTGCCACCCACTCATACCTCCCTCCCCATAGTAAATCGAAAATTGTTCTCGCCAGGGACCGTCTGATGGCGACCGGCAGAGGGAAAACATATGCCAGGTGGAGCACAGAGGAGAGCATGTCCGCCTTGAGCACAAGCACTTTACCCAGAAGGGTCAGCTTCCTGGCCTTCCACAATGCTAATCTGGACTTCACTCGCTGAAAACGCCCCTCCCAGTTGACGGTAGCACTATTCATTGGTTTGAATTGTACACCTAAGATCTTTATTGGCCCTTGACACGCTGATAGTCCACCCGGAGAAACATCACGACCCTTCCACCTCCCTTCACTGTACATTTGCCAATGTTGAGCCTAGCTCCTGAGACCCTTCCAAAATCCTCAAAAAGCTCTCACCACACACTCGTCACTGTCCAGCAACAATGTTGTGTCATCAGCGTACTGTGAAAGTTTCACCCGTAGGTCACCTCCCTCTGGAACCAGGGTCACTTTCACACTGGCGTCTGCTCTGATGGCCTCTGCAGGGGAATGCAGGGGGGTGCTGAAGCCCTTCAACACCTTCAGCATCTGGGTGCAGCAGAACCGGGAACATCTGGGTGGAGCAGAACCTGGAACTGTCGACAACCAGTCCAGAAACCTAGTGGGTCTCGCACATATCGTGCAGCAGAAACCACATCAGAAAGGCGACCGAAAAATTCCTTTAATGCCAAGTCTGTCATAAAA
Organism: Channa argus; assembly: GCF_033026475.1. NCBI lineage: Eukaryota > Metazoa > Chordata > Actinopteri > Anabantiformes > Channidae > Channa > Channa argus. The sequence continues at coordinate 52,471 of NW_027125267.1, read as the reverse complement.
GGGTTGAACATATGGACAGAAATTATCCTAAAGTTTGTTCTGTCCATATTTACCACCTCACACAAATTCAACGGGTGCTTGTTTGCCAATCTAGCACACCTTGCAGTGACAGCCTGATGAGTCTCAGCTGAAACAAATGAAACATCATACCCGGTTGCCTGCTGATGCCACTGAATACAAAAAACGTCCTCCACCGTCAGATTCAACTGGCCCTTGATGATTCTGGTGCAAAACAAATCCCTTGGCATCACTTCCCTGTCGCTGCTCCTCCACTGGAACCTCAAAGTCCTGCGCAGTCCCACCCGAGGAATTGTCCGGCCCTGGTTGGCAAACGCCATGTTAGAAAAAGAAGAAAAAACACAGCGCGCGCTTCTCAATTGTACAAGTGACAAGAACAGATTTTTTTTTTTTTTTTATTAAAAAAAAAAATCAACAATACAGTAACCATTATACTCCCAACACATGACTTGGCACTGTGTCCCCATTCGCATCCCCGCACCCCTGAAGTGACACTGCCCATATGCCATGAAAGAAAAACAAAAGACTCCAAAACAGAAAAACACAAGCAAAAGAAAGACACAATAAGAAAAACTGAAACATAACCTGTACCAGTGCACCATTATCTTTTATAGCAACCCAAAACCACCTTTCCACTTTTCTTTTGCAGCGTGATACCCCAACTTGTCCACATCCAACTTCATCCTTTCTGTCACCTCTGATTCGACCCCCTTAGCCACCCTCTCTGTGCTCCACTCCACTCCACTCCATTCCGTACGAGCTCCTGTCTTGCCAGCCATAGCCCCCTTTTGTATAGGCTCAGGAGCAACCACAAAATCCCCCACCCACTCCTAATGTGGGCTCCTACAAAACCCCTCTCCACCACCTGCCATGTCAGTGTAAGATCAGGCTTTGCCCTCCCCACCACCTTTTTTGCCTTAGCCCAGAGCTGTCTGGCAAAACTGCACTCCCACATAACATGGTACGCTGTCTCCCCAGCACCACACGATGGTCTCGGGCACAGAGGAGACCGGCCCAGGCCGTGCCTGTGTATCTTGTCTCGCACCGGTAGCGTTCCGTGCAAGAAGGCCCAGTTCAGATCCTTCAACCCATTACTTTGGCCTACTGCCTGAACACCCACCGTAAACGATGACGGTACCCCCAACAACGGAGACGGGTTTACCTTCCCTCTAACCACCCTGTACAGGACCCTTTGCTGCTTCCATATGCCATCTTCCAGGGCCTTAGGGTGAGCCCTCAGCCACTTGGCAACCAACGCATAGTGCCACGGTAGCTGCTCTGACCTCGGACCTACATTGGACCAGTTTAGTATCCCTCTGGCAGCGTATAAAAAGAAATATTTCATACCTATACTAGCCGGATGCCCCACCTCTGAAGCCATGTCCTGAAACAGAGACGCCACAAAAATGGTGTCAAGTTTCAGGGGGAGGTCCGGCACATCCCTGCCACCCTCAGCCAAGCCCGACATCATGCGGCCAAGTGCCACCCACTCATACCTCCCTCCCCATAGGAAATCGAAAATTGTTCTCGCCAGGGGCCGTCTGATGGCGACCGGCAGAGGGAAAACATATGCCAGGTGGAGCACAGAGGAGAGCATGTCCGCCTTGAGCACAAGCACTTTACCCAGAAGTGTCAGCTTCCTGGCATTCCACAATGCTAATCTGGACTTCACTCGCTGAAAACGCCCCTCCCAGTTGACGGTAGCACTATTAATGGTTGGAATTGTACACCTAAGATCTTTATTGGCCCTTGACACACCGATAGTCCACCCGGAGCAACATCACGCCCCTTCCAACTCCCTTCACTGTACATTTGCCAATGTTGAGCCTAGCTCCTGAGACCCTTCAAAAATCCTCAAAACCTCCAAAGCTCTCACCACACACTCGTCACTGTCCAGCAACAATGTTGTGTCATCAGTGTACTGTGAAAGTTTCACCCGTAGGTCCCCTCCCCCTGGAACCAGGGTCACCCTCACACTGGCGTCTGCTATGATGGCCTCTGCAGGGGAATGCAGGGGGGTGCTGAAGCCCTTCAACACCTTCAGCATCTGGGTGCAGCAGACCCGGGAACATCTGGGTGGAGCAGAACCTGGAACTGTCGACAACCAATCCAGAAACCTAGTGGGTCCCGCACATATCGTGCAGCAGAAACCACATCAGAAAGGCGACCGAAAAATTCCTTTAATGCCAAGTCTGTCATAAAAGGGTTGAACATATGGACAGAAATTATCCTAAAGTTTGTTATGTCCATATTTACCACCTCACACAAATTCAACGGGTGCTTGTTTGCCAATCTAGCACACCTTGCAGTGACAGCCTGATGAGTCTCAGCTGAAACAAATGAAACATCATACCCGGTTGCCTGCTGATGCCACTGAATACAAAAAACGTCCTCCACCGTCAGATTCAACTGGCCCTTGATGATTCTGGTGCAAAACAAATCCCTTGGCATCACTTCCCTGTCGCTGCTCCTCCACTGGAACCTCAAAGTCCTGCGCAGTCCCACCCGAGGAATTGTCCGGCCCTGGTTGGCAAACGCCATGTTAGAAAAAGAAGAAAAAACACAGCGCGCGCTTCTCAAATGTACAGGTGACAAGAACAGATTTTTTATTTTTTTTTTTAATATTTTATTAGAAAAAATCAACAGTACAGTAACCATTATACTCCCAACACATGACTTGGCACTGTGTCCCCATTCGCATCCCCGCACCCCTGAAGTGAAACTGCCCAAATGTCATGAAAGAAAAACAAACGACTCCAAAACAGAAAAACACAAGCAAAAGAAAGACACAATAAGAAAAACTGAAACATAACCTGTACCAGTGCACCGTTATCTTTTATAGCAACCCAAAACCACCTTTCCACTTTTCTTTTGCAGCGTGATACCCCAACTTGTCCACATCCCACTTCATCCTTTCTGTCACCTCTGATTCGACCCCCTTAGCCACCCTCTCTGTACTCCACTCCACTCCACTCCATTCCGTACGAGCTCCTGTATTACCAGCCATAGCCCCCTTTTGTATAGGCTCAGGAGCAACCACAAAATCCCCCACCCACTCCTAATGTGGGCTCCTACAAAACCCCTCTCCACCACCTGCCATGTCAGTGTAAGATCAGGCTTTGCCCTCCCCACCACCTTTTTTGCCTTAGCCCAGAGCTGTCTGGTAAAACTGCACTCCCACATAACATGGTACGCTGTCTTCCCAGCACCACACGATGGTCTCGGGCACAGAGGAGACCGGCCCAGACCGTGCCTGTGTATCTTGTCTCGCACCGGTAGCGTTCTGTGCAAGCAGGCCCAGTTCAGATCCTTCAGCCCATTACTCAGGCCTACTGCCTGAACACCCACCCAAACTGATGACGGTACCCCCAACAACAGAGACGGGTTTACCTTCCCTCTAACCACCCTGTACAGGACCCTTTGCTGCTTCCATATGCCATCTTCCAGGGCCTCAGGGTGAGCCCTCAGCCACTTGGCAACCCAGGCATAGTGCCACGGTAGCTGCTCTGACCTCGGACCTACATTGGACCAGTTTAGTATCCCTCTGGCAGCGTATAAAAAGAAATATTTCATACCTATACTAGCCGGATGCCCCACCTCTAAAGCCATGTCCTGAAGCAGAGACGCCACAAAAATGGTGTCAAGTTTCAGGGGGAGGTCCGGCACATCCCTGCCACCCTCAGCCAAGCCCGACATCATGCGGCCAAGTGCCACCCACTCATACCTCCCTCCCCATAAGAAATCGAAAATTGTTCTCGCCAGGGGCCGTCTGATGGCGACCGGCAGAGGGAAAACATAGTGGAGAGCATGTCCGCCTTGAGCACAAGCACTTTACCCAGAAGTGTCAGCTTCCTGGCCTTCCACAATGCTAATCTGGACTTCACTTGCTGAAAACGCCCCTCCCAGTTGACGGTAGCACTATTCATTGGTTGGAATTGTACACCTAAGATCTTTATTGGCCCTTGACACACCGATAGTCCACCCGGAGCAACATCACGCCCTTTCCAACTCCCTTCACTGTACATTTGCCAATGTTGAGCCTAGCTCCTGAGACCCTTCAAAAATCCTCAAAACCTCCAAAGCTCTCACCACACACTCCTCACTGTCCAGCAACAATGTTGTGTCATCAGTGTACTATGAAAGTTTCACCCGTAGGTCCCCTCCCCCTGGAACCAGGGTCACCCTCACACTGGCGTCTGCTCTGATGGCCTCTGCAGGGGAATGCAGGGGGGTGCTGAAGCCCTTCAACACCTTCAGCATCTGGGTGCAGCAGAACTGGGAACATCTGGGTGGAGCAGAACCTGGAACTGTCGACAACCAGTCCAGAAACCTAGTGGGTCCCGCACATATCGTGCAGCAGAAACCACATCAGAAAGGCGACCGAAAAATTCCTTTAATGCCAAGTCTGTCATAAAAGGGTTGAACATATGGACAGAAATTATCCTAAAGTTAGGTCTGTCCATATTTACCACCTCACACAAATTCAACGGGTGCTTGTTTGCCAATCTAGCACACCTTGCAGTGACAGCCTGATGAGTCTCAGCTGAAACAAATGAAACATCATACTCGGTTGCCTGCTGATGCCACTGAATACAAAAAACGTCCTCCACCGTCAGATTCAACTGGCCCTTGATGATTCTGGTGCAAAACAAATCCCTTGGCATCACTTCCCTGTCGCTGCTCCTCCACTGGAACCTCAAAGTCCTGCGCAGTCCCACCTGAGGAATTGACCGGCCCTGGTTGGCAAACGCCATGTTAGAAAAAGAAGAAAAAACACAGCTCGCGCTTCTCAAATGTACAAGTGTCAAGAACAGATTTTTTTTTTTTTTTTTTTTTTTTTTAGAAATAAATCTACAGTACAGTAACCATTATACTCCCAACACATGACTTGGCACTGTGTCCCCATTCGCATCCCCGCACCCCTGAAGTGAAACTGCCCATATCTCATGAAAGAAAAACAAACGACTCCAAAACAGAAAAACACAAGCAAAAGAAAGACACAATAAGAAAAACTGAAACATAACCTGTACCAGTGCACCGTTATCTTTTATAGCAACCCAAAACCACCTTTCCACTTTTCTTTTGCAGCGTGATACCCCAACTTGTCCACATCCCACTTCATCCTTTCTGTCACCTCTGATTCGACCCCCTTAGCCACCCTCTCTGTACTCCACTCCACTCCACTCCATTCCGTACGAGCTCCTGTCTTACCAGCCATAGCCCCCTTTTGTATAGGCTCAGGAGCAACCACAAAATCCCCCACCCACTCCTAATGTGGGCTCCTACAAAACCCCTCTCCACCACCTGCCATGTCACAGTAAGATCAGGCTTTGCCCTCCCCACCACCTTTTTTGCCTTAGCCCAGAGCTGTCTGGCAAAACTGCACTCCCACATAACATGGTACGCTGTCTCCCCAGCACCACACGATGGTCTCGGGCACAGAGGAGACCGGCCCAGACCGTGCCTGTGTATCTTGTCTCGCACCGGTAGCGTTCTGTGCAAGAAGGCCCAGTTCAGATCCTTCAACCCATTACTTTGGCCTACTGCCTGAACACCCACCGTAAACGATGACGGTACCCCCAACAACGGAGACGGGTTTACCTTCCCTCTAACCACCCTGTACAGGACCCTTTGCTGCTTCCATATGCCATCTTCCAGGGCCTTAGGGTGAGCCCTCAGCCACTTGGCAACCAACGCATAGTGCCACGGTAGCTGCTCTGACCTCGGACCTACATTGGACCAGTTTAGTATCCCTCTGGCAGCGTATAAAAAGAAATATTTCATATCTATACTAGCCGGATGCCCCACCTCTGAAGCCATGTCCTGAAACAGAGACGCCACAAAAATGGTGTCAAGTTTCAGGGGGAGGTCCGGCACATCCCTGCCACCCTCAGCCAAGCCCGACATCATGCGGCCAAGTGCCACCCACTCATACCTCCCTCCCCATAGGAAATCGAAAATTGTTCTCGCCAGGGGCCGTCTGATGGCGACCGGCAGAGGGAAAACATATGCCAGGTGGAGCACAGAGGAGAGCATGTCCGCCTTGAGCACAAGCACTTTACCCAGAAGTGTCAGCTTCCTGGCATTCCACAATGCTAATCTGGACTTCACTCGCTGAAAACGCCCCTCCCAGTTGACGGTAGCACTATTCATTGGTTGGAATTGTACACCTAAGATCTTTATTGGCCCTTGACACACCGATAGTCCACCCGGAGCAACATCACGCCCCTTCCAACTCCCTTCACTGTACATTTGCCAATGTTGAGCCTAGCTCCTGAGACCCTTCAAAAATCCTCAAAACCTCCAAAGCTCTCACCACACACTCGTCACTGTCCAGCAACAATGTTGTGTCATCAGTGTACTGTGAAAGTTTCACCCGTAGGTCCCCTCCCCCTGGAACCAGGGTCACCCTCACACTGGCGTCTGCTATGATGGCCTCTGCAGGGGAATGCAGGGGGGTGCTGAAGCCCTTCAACACCTTCAGCATCTGGGTGCAGCAGACCTGGGAACATCTGGGTGGAGCAGAACCTGGAACTGTCGACAACCAATCCAGAAACCTAGTGGGTCCCGCACATATCGTGCAGCAGAAACCACATCAGAAAGGCGACCGAAAAATTCCTTTAATGCCAAGTCTGTCATAAAAGGGTTGAACATATGGACAGAAATTATCCTAAAGTTTGTTATGTCCATATTTACCACCGCACACAAATTCAACGGGTGCTTGTTTGCCAATCTAGCACACCTTGCAGTGACAGCCTGATGAGTCTCAGCTGAAACAAATGAAACATCATACCCGGTTGCCTGCTGATGCCACTGAATACAAAAAACGTCCTCCACCGTCAGATTCAACTGGCCCTTGATGATTCTGGTGCAAAACAAATCCCTTGGCATCACTTCCCTGTCGCTGCTCCTCCACTGGAACCTCAAAGTCCTGCGCAGTCCCACCCGAGGAATTGTCCGGCCCTGGTTGGCAAACGCCATGTTAGAAAAAGAAGAAAAAACACAGCGCGCGCTTCTCAATTGTACAAGTGACAAGAACAGATTTTTTTTTTTTTTTTTTTTTTTTATTAAAAAAAAAATCAACAGTACAGTAACCATTATACTCCCAACACATGACTTGGCACTGTGTCCCCATTCGCATCCCCGCACCCCTGAAGTGAAACTGCCCATATGCCATGAAAGAAAAACAAAAGACTCCAAAACAGAAAAACACAAGCAAAAGAAAGACACAATAAGAAAAACTGAAACATAACCTGTACCAGTGCACCATTATCTTTTATAGCAACCCAAAACCACCTTTCCACTTTTCTTTTGCAGCGTGATACCCCAACTTGTCCACATCCAACTTCATCCTTTCTGTCACCTCCCATTCGACCCCCTTAGCCACCCTCTCTGTGCTCCACTCCACTCCACTCCATTCCGTACGAGCTCCTGTCTTGCCAGCCATAGCCCCCTTTTCTATAGGCACAGGAGCAACCACAAAATCCCCCACCCACTCCTAATGTGGGCTCCTACAAAACCCCTCTCCACCACCTGCCATGTCAGTGTAAGATCAGGCTTTGCCCTCCCCACCACCTTTTTTGCCTTAGCCCAGAGCTGTCTGGCAAAACTGCACTCCCACATAACATGGTACGCTGTCTCCCCAGCACCACACGATGGTCTCGGGCACAGAGGAGACCGGCCCAGACCGTGCCAGTGTATCTTGTCTCGCACCGGTAGCGTTCTGTGCAAGAAGGCCTAGTTCAGATCCTTCAGCCCATTACTTTGGCCTACTGCCTGAACACCCACCGTAACTGATGACGGTACCCCCAACAACGGAGACGGGTTTACCTTCCCTCTAACCACCCTGTACAGGACCCTTTGGTGCTTCCATATGCCATCTTCCAGGGCCTTAGGGTGAGCCCTCAGCCACTTGGCAACCAACGCATAGTGCTACGGTAGCTGCTCTGACCTCGGACCTACATTGGACCAGTTTAGTATCCCTCTGGCAGCGTATAAAAAGAAATATTTCATACCTATACTAGCCGGATGCCCCACCTCTGAAGCCATGTCCTGAAGCAGAGACGCCACAAAAATGGTGTCAAGTTTCAGGGGGAGGTCCGGCACATCCCTGCCACCCTCAGCCAAGCCCGACATCATGCGGCCAAGTGCCACCCACTCATACCTCCCTCCCCATAGGAAATCGAAAATTGTTCTCGCCAGGGGCCGTCTGATGGCGACCGGCAGAGGGAAAACACATGCCAGGTGGAGCACAGAGGAGAGCATGTCCGCCTTGAGCACAAGCACTTTACCCAGAAGTGTCAGCTTCCTGGCCTTCCACAATGCTAATCTGGACTTCACTCGCTGAAAACGTCCCTCCCAGTTGACGGTAGCACTATTCATTGGTTGGAATTGTACACCTAAGATCTTTATTGGCCCTTGACACGCTGATAGTCCACCCGGAGCAACATCACGCCCATTCCACCTCCCTTCACTGTACATTTGCCAATGTTGAGCCTACCTCCTGAGACCCTTCCAAAATCCTCAAAAAGCTCCAAAGCTCTCACCACACACTCGTCACTGTCCAGCAACAATGTTGTGTCATCAGCATACTGTGAAAGTTTCACCCGTAGGTCCCCTCCCCCTGGAACCAGGGTCACCCTCACACTGGCGTCTGCTCTTATGGCCTCTGCAGGGGAATGCAGGGGGGGTGCCTAAGCCCTTCAACACCTTCAGCATCTGGGTGCAGCAAAACCGGGAACATCTGGGTGCAGAAGAACCTGGAACTGTTGACAACCGGTCCAGAAACCTTGTGGGTCCCGCACATATCGTGCAGCAGAAACCACATCAGAAAAGCGACCGAAAAATTCCTTTGATGCCAAGTCTGTCATAAAAGGGTTGAACATATGGACAGAAATTATCCTAAAGTTCGGTCTGTCCATATTTACCACCTCACACATATTCAACGGGTGCTTGTTTGCCAATCTACCACACCTTGCAGTGACTGCCTGATGAGTCTCAGCTGAAACAAATGAAACATCATACCCGGTTGCCTGCTGATGCCACTGAATACAAAAAACGTCCTCCACCGTCAGATTCAACTGGCCCTTGATGATTCTGGTGCAAAACAAATCCCTTGGCATCACTTCCCTGTCGCTGCTCCTCCACTGGAACCTCAAAGTCCTGCGCAGTCCCACCCGAGGAATTGTCCGGCCCTGGTTGGCAAACGCCATGTTAGAAAAAGAAGAAAAAACACAGCGCGCGCTTCTCAAATGTACAGGTGACAAGAACAGATTTTTTATTTTTTTTTTTTATATTTTATTAGAAAAAATCAACAGTACAGTAACCATTATACTACCAACACATGACTTGGCACTGTGTCCCCATTCGCATCCCCGCACCCCTGAAGTGAAACTGCCCAAATGTCATGAAAGAAAAACAAACGACTCCAAAACAGAAAAACACAAGCAAAAGAAAGACACAATAAGAAAAACTGAAACATAACCTGTACCAGAGCACCATTATCTTTTAGAGCAACCCAAAACCACCTTTCCACTTTTCTTTTGCAGCGTGATACCCCAACTTGTCCACATCCCACTTCATCCTTTCTGTCACCTCCCATTCGACCCCCTTAGCCACCCTCTCTGTACTCCACTCCACTCCACTCCATTCCGTACGAGCTCCTGTCTTGCCAGCCATAGCCCCCTTTTATATAGGCTCAGGAGCAACCACAAAGTCCCCCACCCACTCCTAATGTGGGCTCCTACAAAACCCCTCTCCACCACCTGCCATGTCAGTGTAAGATCAGGCTTTTCCCTCCCCACCAATTTTTTTTGCCTTAGCCCAGAGCTGTCTGGTAAAACTGCACTCCCACATAACATGGTACGCTGTCTCCCCAGCACCACACGATGGTCTCGGGCACAGAGGAGACCGGCCCAGACCGTGCCTGTGTATCTTGTCTCGCACCGGTAGCGTTCTGTGCAAGCAGGCCCAGTTCAGATCCATCAGCCCATTACTCAGGCCTACTGCCTGAACACCCACCCAAACTGATGACGGTACCCCCAACAACGGAGACGGGTTTACCTTCCCTCTAACCACCCTGTACAGGACCCTTTGCTGCTTCCATATGCCATCTTCCAGGGCCTCAGGGTGAGCCCTCAGCCACTTGGCAACCCAGGCATAGTGCCACGGTAGCTGCTCTGACCTCGGACTTACATTGGACCAGTTCAGTATCCCTCTGGCAGCGTATAAAAAGAAATATTTCATACCTAAACTAGCCGGATGCCCCACCTCTGAAGCCATGTCCTGAAACAGAGACGCCACAAAAATGGTGTCAAGTTTCAGGGGGAGGTCCGGCACATCCCTGCCACCCTCAGCCAAGCCCGACATCATGCGGCCAAGTGCCACCCACTCATACCTCCCTCCCCATAGGAAATTGAAAATTGTTCTCGCCAGGGGCCGACTGATGGCGACCGGCAGAGGGAAAACATAGTGGAGAGCATGTCCGCCTTGAGCACAAGCACTTTACCCAGAAGTGTCAGCTTCCTGGCCTTCCACAATGCTAATCTGGACTTCACTCGCTGAAAACGCCCCTCCCAGTTGACGGTAGCACTATTCATTGGTTGGAATTGTACACCTAAGATCTTTATTGGCCCTTGACACACCGATAGTCCACCCGGAGCAACATCACGCCCCTTCCAACTCCCTTCACTGTACATTTGCCAATGTTGAGCCTAGCTCCTGAGACCCTTCAAAAATCCTCAAAACCTCCAAAGCTCTCACCACACACTCGTCACTGTCCAGCAACAATGTTGTGTCATCAGTGTACTGTGAAAGTTTCACCCGTAGGTCCCCTCCCCCTGGAACCAGGGTCACCCTCACACTGGCGTCTGCTCTGATGGCCTCTGCAGGGGAATGCAGGGGGGTGCTGAAGCCCTTCAACACCTTCAGCATCTGGGTGCAGCAGAACCGGGAACATCTGGGTGGAGCAGAACCTGGAACTGTCAACAACCAGTCCAGAAACCTAGTGGGTCCCGCACATATCGTGCAGCAGAAACCACATCAGAAAAGCGACCGAAAAATTCCTTTGATGCCAAGTCTGTCATAAAAGGGTTGAACATATGGACAGAAAATATCCTAAAGTTAGGTCTGTCCATATTTACCACCTCACACAAATTCAACGGGTGCTTGTTTGCCAATCTAGCACACCTTGCAGTGACAGCCTGATGAGTCTCAGCTGAAACAAATGAAACATCATAGCCGGTTGCCTGCTGATGCCACTGAATACAAAAAACATCCTCCACCGTCAGATTCAACTGGCCCTTGATGATTCTGGTGCAAAACAAATCCCTTGGCATCACTTCCCTGTCGCTGCTCCTCCACTGGAACCTCAAAGTCCTGCGCAGTCCCACCTGAGGAATTGACCGGCCCTGGTTGGCAAACGCCATGTTAGAAAAAGAAGAAAAAACACAGCTCGCGCTTCTCAAATGTACAAGTGTCAAGAACAGATTTTTTATTTTTTATTTTTTTTTTTATTAGAAATAAATCAACAGTACAGTAACCATTATACTCCCAACACATGACTTGGCACTGTGTCCCCATTCGCATCCCCGCACCCCTGAAGTGAAACTGCCCATATCTCATGAAAGAAAAACAAACGACTCCAAAACAGAAAAACACAAGCAAAAGAAAGAAACAATAAGAAAAACTGAAACATAACCTGTACCAGTGCACCGTTATCTTTTATAGCAACCCAAAACACCCTTTCCACTTTTCTTTTGCAGCGTGATACCCCAACTTGTCCACATCCCACTTCATCCTTTCTGTCACCTCTGATTCGACCCCCTTAGCCACCCTCTCTGTACTCCACTCCACTCCACTCCATTCCGTACGAGCTCCTGTCTTACCAGCCATAGCCCCCTTTTGTATAGGCTCAGGAGCAACCACAAAATCCCCCACCCACTCCTAATGTGGGCTCCTACAAAACCCCTCTCCACCACCTGCCATGTCAGAGTAAGATCAGGCTTTGCCCTCCCCACCACCTTTTTTGCCTTAGCCCAGAGCTGTCTGGTAAAACTGCACTCCCACATAACATGGTATGCTGTCTCCCCAGCACCACACGATGGTCTCGGGCACAGAGGAGACCGGCCCAGACCGTGCCTGTGTATCTTGTCTCGCACCGGTAGCGTTCTGTGCAAGCAGGCCCAGTTCAGATCCTTCTGCCCATTACTCAGGCCTACTGCCTGAACACCCACCCAAACTGATGACGGTACCCCCAACAACGGAGACGGGTTTACCTTCCCTCTAACCACCCTGTACAGGACCCTTTGCTGCTTCCATATGCCATCTTCCAGGGCCTCAGGGTGAGCCCTCAGCCACTTGGCAACCCAGGCATAGTGCCACGGTAGCTGCTCTGACCTCGGACCTACATTGGACCAGTTTAGTATCCCTCTGGCAGCGTATAAAAAGAAATATTTCATACCTATACTAGCCGGATGCCCCACCTCTGAAGCCATGTCCTGAAGCAGAGACGCCACAAAAATGGTGTCAAGTTTCAGGGGGAGGTCCGGCACATCCCTGCCACCCTCAGCCAAGCCCGACATCATGCGGCCAAGTGCCACCCACTCATACCTCCCTCCCCATAGTAAATCGAAAATTGTTCTCGCCAGGGACCGTCTGATGGCGACCGGCAGAGGGAAAACATATGCCAGGTGGAGCACAGAGGAGAGCATGTCCGCCTTGAGCACAAGCACTTTACCCAGAAGTGTCAGCTTCCTGGCCTTCCACAATGCTAATCTGGACTTCACTCGCTGAAAACGCCCCTCCCAGTTGACGGTAGAACTATTCATTGGTTTGAATTGTACACCTAAGATCTTTATTGGCCCTTGACACGCTGATAGTCCACCCGGAGCAACATCACGACCCTTCCACCTCCCTTCACTGTACATTTGCCAATGTTGAGCCTAGCTCCTGAGACCCTTCCAAAATCCTCAAAAAGCTCTCACCACACACTAGTCACTGTCCAGCAACAATGTTGTGTCATCAGCATACTGTGAAAGTTTCACCCGTAGGTCCCCTCCCCCTGGAACCAGGGTCACCCTCACACTGGCGTCTGCTCTTATGGCCTCTGCAGGGGAATGCAGGGGGGGTGCCTAAGCCCTTCAACACCTTCAGCATCTGGGTGCAGCAGAACCGGGAACATCTGGGTGCAGAAGAACCTGGAACTGTTGACAACCGGTCCAGAAACCTTGTGGGTCCCGCACATATCGTGCAGCAGAAACCACATCAGAAAAGCGACCGAAAAATTCCTTTGATGCCAAGTCTGTCATAAAAGGGTTGAACATATGGACAGAAATTATCCTAAAGTTCGGTCTGTCCATATTTACCACCTCACACATATTCAACGGGTGCTTGTTTGCCAATCTAGCACACCTTGCAGTGACTGCCTGATGAGTCTCAGCTGAAACAAATGAAACATCATACCCGGTTGCCTGCTGATGCCACTGAATACAAAAAACGTCCTCCACCGTCAGATTCAACTGGCCCTTGATGATTCTGGTGCAAAACAAATCCCTTGGCATCACTTCCCTGTCGCTGCTCCTCCACTGGAACCTCAAAGTCCTGCGCAGTCCCACCCGAGGAATTGTCCGGCCCTGGTTGGCAAACGCCATGTTAGAAAAAGAAGAAAAAACACAGCGCGCGCTTCTCAAATGTACAGGTGACAAGAACAGATTTTTTATTTTTTTTTTTAATATTTTATTAGAAAAAATCAACAGTACAGTAACCATTATACTACCAACACATGACTTGGCACTGTGTCCCCATTCGCATCCCCGCACCCCTAAAGTGAAACTGCCCAAATGTCATGAAAGAAAAACAAACGACTCCAAAACAGAAAAACACAAGCAAAAGAAAGACACAATAAGAAAAACTGAAACATAACCTGTACCAGTGCACCGTTATCTTTTATAGCAACCCAAAACCACCTTTCCACTTTTCTTTTGCAGCGTGATACCCCAACTTGTCCACATCCCACTTCATCCTTTCTGTCACCTCTGATTCGACCCCCTTAGCCACCCTCTCTGTACTCCACTCCACTCCACTCCATTCCGTACGAGCTCCTGTATTACCAGCCATAGCCCCCTTTTGTATAGGCTCAGGAGCAACCACAAAATCCCCCACCCACTCCTAATGTGGGCTCCTACAAAACCCCTCTCCACCACCTGCCATGTCAGTGTAAGATCAGGCTTTGCCCTCCCCACCACCTTTTTTGCCTTAGCCCAGAGCTGTCTGGTAAAACTGCACTCCCACATAACATGGTACGCTGTCTTCCCAGCACCACACGATGGTCTCGGGCACAGAGGAGACCGGCCCAGACCGTGCCTGTGTATCTTGTCTCGCACCGGTAGCGTTCTGTGCAAGCAGGCCCAGTTCAGATCCTTCAGCCCATTACTCAGGCCTACTGCCTGAACACCCACCCAAACTGATGACGGTACCCCCAACAACGGAGACGGGTTTACCTTCCCTCTAACCACCCTGTACAGGACCCTTTGCTGCTTCCATATGCCATCTTCCAGGGCCTCAGGGTGAGCCCTCAGCCACTTGGCAACCCAGGCATAGTGCCACGGTAGCTGCTCTGACCTCGGACCTACATTGGACCAGTTTAGTATCCCTCTGGCAGCGTATAAAAAGAAATATTTCATACCTATACTAGCCGGATGCCCCACCTCTAAAGCCATGTCCTGAAGCAGAGACGCCACAAAAATGGTGTCAAGTTTCAGGGGGAGGTCCGGCACATCCCTGCCACCCTCAGCCAAGCCCGACATCATGCGGCCAAGTGCCACCCACTCATACCTCCCTCCCCATAAGAAATCGAAAATTGTTCTCGCCAGGGGCCGTCTGATGGCGACCGGCAGAGGGAAAACATAGTGGAGAGCATGTCCGCCTTGAGCACAAGCACTTTACCCAGAAGTGTCAGCTTCCTGGCCTTCCACAATGCTAATCTGGACTTCACTTGCTGAAAACGCCCCTCCCAGTTGACGGTAGCACTATTCATTGGTTGGAATTGTACACCTAAGATCTTTATTGGCCCTTGACACACCGATAGTCCACCCGGAGCAACATCACGCCCCTTCCAACTCCCTTCACTGTACATTTGCCAATGTTGAGCCTAGCTCCTGAGACCCTTCAAAAATCCTCAAAACCTCCAAAGCTCTCACCACACACTCCTCACTGTCCAGCAACAATGTTGTGTCATCAGTGTACTGTGAAAGTTTCACCCGTAGGTCCCCTCCCCCTGGAACCAGGGTCACCCTCACACTGGCGTCTGCTCTGATGGCCTCTGCAGGGGAATGCAGGGGGGTGCTGAAGCCCTTCAACACCTTCAGCATCTGGGTGCAGCAGAACTGGGAACATCTGGGTGGAGCAGAACCTGGAACTGTCGACAACCAGTCCAGAAACCTAGTGGGTCCCGCACATATCGTGCAGCAGAAACCACATCAGAAAGGCGACCGAAAAATTCCTTTAATGCCAAGTCTGTCATAAAAGGGTTGAACATACGGACAGAAATTATCCTAAAGTTAGGTCTGTCCATATTTACCACCTCACACAAATTCAACGGGTGCTTGTTTGCCAATCTAGCACACCTTGCAGTGACAGCCTGATGAGTCTCAGCTGAAACAAATGAAACATCATACCCGGTTGCCTGCTGATGCCACTGAATACAAAAAACGTCCTCCACCGTCAGATTCAACTGGCCCTTGATGATTCTGGTGCAAAACAAATCCCTTGGCATCACTTCCCTGTCGCTGCTCCTCCACTGGAACCTCAAAGTCCTGCGCAGTCCCACCTGAGGAATTGACCGGCCCTGGTTGGCAAACGCCATGTTAGAAAAAGAAGAAAAAACACAGCTCGCGCTTCTCAAATGTACAAGTGTCAAGAACAGATTTTTTTTTTTTTTTTTTTTTTTTTAGAAATAAATCTACAGTACAGTAACCATTATACTCCCAACACATGACTTGGCACTGTGTCCCCATTCGCATCCCCGCACCCCTGAAGTGAAACTGCCCATATCTCATGAAAGAAAAACAAACGACTCCAAAACAGAAAAACACAAGCAAAAGAAAGACACAATAAGAAAAACTGAAACATAACCTGTACCAGTGCACCGTTATCTTTTATAGCAACCCAAAACCACCTTTCCACTTTTCTTTTGCAGCGTGATACCCCAACTTGTCCACATCCCACTTCATCCTTTCTGTCACCTCTGATTCGACCCCCTTAGCCACCCTCTCTGTACTCCACTCCACTCCACTCCATTCCGTACGAGCTCCTGTCTTACCAGCCATAGCCCCCTTTTGTATAGGCTCAGGAGCAACCACAAAATCCCCCACCCACTCCTAATGTGGGCTCCTACAAAACCCCTCTCCACCACCTGCCATGTCACAGTAAGATCAGGCTTTGCCCTCCCCACCACCTTTTTTGCCTTAGCCCAGAGCTGTCTGGTAAAACTGCACTCCCACATAACATGGTATGCTGTCTCCCCAGCACCACACGATGGTCTCGGGCACAGAGGAGACCGGCCCAGACCGTGCCTGTGTATCTTGTCTCGCACCGGTAGCGTTCTGTGCAAGCAGGCCCAGTTCAGATCCTTCTGCCCATTACTCAGGCCTACTGCCTGAACACCCACCCAAACTGATGACGGTACCCCCAACAACGGAGACGGGTTTACCTTCCCTCTAACCACCCTGTACAGGACCCTTTGCTGCTTCCATATGCCATCTTCCAGGGCCTCAGGGTGAGCCCTCAGCCACTTGGCAACCCAGGCATAGTGCCACGGTAGCTGCTCTGACCTCGGACCTACATTGGACCAGTTTAGTATCCCTCTGGCAGCGTATAAAAAGAAATATTTCATACCTATACTAGCCGGATGCCCCACCTCTGAAGCCATGTCCTGAAGCAGAGACGCCACAAAAATGGTGTCAAGTTTCAGGGGGAGGTCCGGCACATCCCTGCCACCCTCAGCCAAGCCCGACATCATGCGGCCAAGTGCCACCCACTCATACCTCCCTCCCCATAGTAAATCGAAAATTGTTCTCGCCAGGGACCGTCTGATGGCGACCGGCAGAGGGAAAACATATGCCAGGTGGAGCACAGAGGAGAGCATGTCTGCCTTGAGCACAAGCACTTTACCCAGAAGTGTCAGCTTCCTGGCCTTCCACAATGCTAATCTGGACTTCACTCGCTGAAAACGCCCCTCCCAGTTGACGGTAGCACTATTCATTGGTTTGAATTGTACACCTAAGATCTTTATTGGCCCTTGACACGCTGATAGTCCACCCGGAGAAACATCACGCCCCTTCCACCTCCCTTCACTGTACATTTGCCAATGTTGAGCCTAGCTCCTGAGACCCTTCCAAAATCCTCAAAAAGCTCTCACCACACACTCGTCACTGTCCAGCAACAATGTTGTGTCATCAGCGTACTGTGAAAGTTTCACCCGTAGGTCACCTCCCTCTGGAACCAGGGTCACTTTCACACTGGCGTCTGCTCTGATGGCCTCTGCAGGGGAATGCAGGGGGGTGCTGAAGCCCTTCAACACCTTCAGCATCTGGGTGCAGCAGAACCGGGAACATCTGGGTGGAGCAGAACCTGGAACTGTCGACAACCAGTCCAGAAACCTAGTGGGTCTCGCACATATCGTGCAGCAGAAACCACATCAGAAAGGCGACCGAAAAATTCCTTTAATGCCAAGTCTGTCATAAAAGGGTTGAACATATGGACAGAAATTATCCTAAAGTTTGTTCTGTCCATATTTACCACCTCACACAAATTCAACGGGTGCTTGTTTGCCAATCTAGCACACCTTGCAGTGACAGCCTGATGAGTCTCAGCTGAAACAAATGAAACATCATACCCGGTTGCCTGCTGATGCCACTGAATACAAAAAACGTCCTCCACCGTCAGATTCAACTGGCCCTTGATGATTCTGGTGCAAAACAAATCCCTTGGCATCACTTCCCTGTCGCTGCTCCTCCACTGGAACCTCAAAGTCCTGCGCAGTCCCACCCGAGGAATTGTCCGGCCCTGGTTGGCAAACGCCATGTTAGAAAAAGAAGAAAAAACACAGCGCGCGCATCTCAATTGTACAAGTGACAAGAACAGATTTTTTTTTTTTTTTTATTAAAAAAAAAAAATCAACAATACAGTAACCATTATACTCCCAACACATGACTTGGCACTGTGTCCCCATTCGCATCCCCGCACCCCTGAAGTGAAACTGCCCATATGCCATGAAAGAAAAACAAAAGACTCCAAAACAGAAAAACACAAGCAAAAGAAAGACACAATAAGAAAAACTGAAACATAACCTGTACCAGTGCACCATTATCTTTTATAGCAACCCAAAACCACCTTTCCACTTTTCTTTTGCAGCGTGATACCCCAACTTGTCCACATCCAACTTCATCCTTTCTGTCACCTCTGATTCGACCCCCTTAGCCACCCTCTCTGTGCTCCACTCCACTCCACTCCATTCCGTACGAGCTCCTGTCTTGCCAGCCATAGCCCCCTTTTGTATAGGCTCAGGAGCAACCACAAAATCCCCCACCCACTCCTAATGTGGGCTCCTACAAAACCCCTCTCCACCACCTGCCATGTCAGTGTAAGATCAGGCTTTGCCCTCCCCACCACCTTTTTTGCCTTAGCCCAGAGCTGTCTGGCAAAACTGCACTCCCACATAACATGGTACGCTGTCTCCCCAGCACCACACGATGGTCTCGGGCACAGAGGAGACCGGCCCAGACCGTGCCTGTGTATCTTGTCTCGCACCGGTAGCGTTCTGTGCAAGAAGGCCCAGTTCAGATCCTTCAACCCATTACTTTGGCCTACTGCCTGAACACCCACCGTAAACGATGACGGTACCCCCAACAACGGAGACGGGTTTACCTTCCCTCTAACCACCCTGTACAGGACCCTTTGCTGCTTCCATATGCCATCTTCCAGGGCCTTAGGGTGAGCCCTCAGCCACTTGGCAACCAACGCATAGTGCCACGGTAGCTGCTCTGACCTCGGACCTACATTGGACCAGTTTAGTATCCCTCTGGCAGCGTATAAAAAGAAATATTTCATACCTATACTAGCCGGATGCCCCACCTCTGAAGCCATGTCCTGAAACAGAGACGCCACAAAAATGGTGTCAAGTTTCAGGGGGAGGTCCGGCACATCCCTGCCACCCTCAGCCAAGCCCGACATCATGCGGCCAAGTGCCACCCACTCATACCTCCCTCCCCATAGGAAATCGAAAATTGTTCTCGCCAGGGGCCGTCTGATGGCGACCGGCAGAGGGAAAACATATGCCAGGTGGAGCACAGAGGAGAGCATGTCCGCCTTGAGCACAAGCACTTTACCCAGAAGTGTCAGCTTCCTGGCATTCCACAATGCTAATCTGGACTTCACTCGCTGAAAACGCCCCTCCCAGTTGACGGTAGCACTATTCATTGGTTGGAATTGTACACCTAAGATCTTTATTGGCCCTTGACACACCGATAGTCCACCCGGAGCAACATCACGCCCCTTCCAACTCCCTTCCCTGTACATTTGCCAATGTTGAGCCTAGCTCCTGAGACCCTTCAAAAATCCTCAAAACCTCCAAAGCTCTCACCACACACTCGTCACTGTCCAGCAACAATGTTGTGTCATCAGTGTACTGTGAAAGTTTCACCCGTAGGTCCCCTCCCCCTGGAACCAGGGTCACCCTCACACTGGCGTCTGCTATGATGGCCTCTGCAGGGGAATGCAGGGGGGTGCTGAAGCCCTTCAACACCTTCAGCATCTGGGTGCAGCAGACCCGGGAACATCTGGGTGGAGCAGAACCTGGAACTGTCGACAACCAATCCAGAAACCTAGTGGGTCCCGCACATATCGTGCAGCAGAAACCACATCAGAAAGGCGACCGAAAAATTCCTTTAATGCCAAGTCTGTCATAAAAGGGTTGAACATATGGACAGAAATTATCCTAAAGTTTGTTATGTCCATATTTACCACCTCACACAAATTCAACGGGTGCTTGTTTGCCAATCTAGCACACCTTGCAGTGACAGCCTGATGAGTCTCAGCTGAAACAAATGAAACATCATACCCGGTTGCCTGCTGATGCCACTGAATACAAAAAACGTCCTCCACCGTCAGATTCAACTGGCCCTTGATGATTCTGGTGCAAAACAAATCCCTTGGCATCACTTCCCTGTCGCTGCTCCTCCACTGGAACCTCAAAGTCCTGCGCAGTCCCACCCGAGGAATTGTCCGGCCCTGGTTGGCAAACGCCATGTTAGAAAAAGAAGAAAAAACACAGCGCGCGCTTCTCAAATGTACAGGTGACAAGAACAGATTTTTTATTTTTTTTTTTAATATTTTATTAGAAAAAATCAACAGTACAGTAACCATTATACTACCAACACATGACTTGGCACTGTGTCCCCATTCGCATCCCCGCACCCCTGAAGTGAAACTGCCCAAATGTCATGAAAGAAAAACAAACGACTCCAAAACAGAAAAACACAAGCAAAAGAAAGACACAATAAGAAAAACTGAAACATAACCTGTACCAGTGCACCGTTATCTTTTATAGCAACCCAAAACCACCTTTCCACTTTTCTTTTGCAGCGTGATACCCCAACTTGTCCACATCCCACTTCATCCTTTCTGTCACCTCTGATTCGACCCCCTTAGCCACCCTCTCTGTACTCCACTCCACTCCACTCCATTCCGTACGAGCTCCTGTATTACCAGCCATAGCCCCCTTTTGTATAGGCTCAGGAGCAACCACAAAATCCCCCACCCACTCCTAATGTGGGCTCCTACAAAACCCCTCTCCACCACCTGCCATGTCAGTGTAAGATCAGGCTTTGCCCTCCCCACCACCTTTTTTGCCTTAGCCCAGAGCTGTCTGGTAAAACTGCACTCCCACATAACATGGTACGCTGTCTTCCCAGCACCACACGATGGTCTCGGGCACAGAGGAGACCGGCCCAGACCGTGCCTGTGTATCTTGTCTCGCACCGGTAGCGTTCTGTGCAAGCAGGCCCAGTTCAGATCCTTCAGCCCATTACTCAGGCCTACTGCCTGAACACCCACCCAAACTGATGACGGTACCCCCAACAACAGAGACGGGTTTACCTTCCCTCTAACCACCCTGTACAGGACCCTTTGCTGCTTCCATATGCCATCTTCCAGGGCCTCAGGGTGAGCCCTCAGCCACTTGGCAACCCGGGCATAGTGCCACGGTAGCTGCTCTGACCTCGGACCTACATTGGACCAGTTTAGTATCCCTCTGGCAGTGTATAAAAAGAAATATTTCATACCTATACTAGCCGGATGCCCCACCTCTAAAGCCATGTCCTGAAGCAGAGACGCCACAAAAATGGTGTCAAGTTTCAGGGGGAGGTCCGGCACATCCCTGCCACCCTCAGCCAAGCCCGACATCATGCGGCCAAGTGCCACCCACTCATACCTCCCTCCCCATAAGAAAGCGAAAATTGTTCTCGCCAGGGGCCGTCTGATGGCGACCGGCAGAGGGAAAACATAGTGGAGAGCATGTCCGCCTTGAGCACAAGCACTTTACCCAGAAGTGTCAGCTTCCTGGCCTTCCACAATGCTAATCTGGACTTCACTTGCTGAAAACGCCCCTCCCAGTTGACGGTAGCACTATTCATTGGTTGGAATTGTACACCTAAGATCTTTATTGGCCCTTGACACACCGATAGTCCACCCGGAGCAACATCACGCCCCTTCCAACTCCCTTCACTGTACATTTGCCAATGTTGAGCCTAGCTCCTGAGACCCTTCAAAAATCCTCAAAACCTCCAAAGCTCTCACCACACACTCCTCACTGTCCAGCAACAATGTTGTGTCATCAGTGTACTGTGAAAGTTTCACCCGTAGGTCCCCTCCCCCTGGAACCAGGGTCACCCTCACACTGGCGTCTGCTCTGATGGCCTCTGCAGGGGAATGCAGGGGGGTGCTGAAGCCCTTCAACACCTTCAGCATCTGGGTGCAGCAGAACTGGGAACATCTGGGTGGAGCAGAACCTGGAACTGTCGACAACCAGTCCAGAAACCTAGTGGGTCCCGCACATATCGTGCAGCAGAAACCACATCAGAAAGGCGACCGAAAAATTCCTTTAATGCCAAGTCTGTCATAAAAGGGTTGAACATACGGACAGAAATTATCCTAAAGTTAGGTCTGTCCATATTTACCACCTCACACAAATTCAACGGGTGCTTGTTTGCCAATCTAGCACACCTTGCAGTGACAGCCTGATGAGTCTCAGCTGAAACAAATGAAACATCATACCTGGTTGCCTGCTGATGCCACTGAATACAAAAAACGTCCTCCACCGTCAGATTCAACTGGCCCTTGATGATTCTGGTGCAAAACAAATCCCTTGGCATCACTTCCCTGTCGCTGCTCCTCCACTGGAACCTCAAAGTCCTGCGCAGTCCCACCTGAGGAATTGACCGGCCCTGGTTGGCAAACGCCATGTTAGAAAAAGAAGAAAAAACACAGCTCGCGCTTCTCAAATGTACAAGTGTCAAGAACAGATTTTTTTTTTTTTTTTTTTTTTTTTTAGAAATAAATCTACAGTACAGTAACCATTATACTCCCAACACATGACTTGGCACTGTGTCCCCATTCGCATCCCCGCACCCCTGAAGTGAAACTGCCCATATCTCATGAAAGAAAAACAAACGACTCCAAAACAGAAAAACACAAGCAAAAGAAAGACACAATAAGAAAAACTGAAACATAACCTGTACCAGTGCACCGTTATCTTTTATAGCAACCCAAAACCACCTTTCCACTTTTCTTTTGCAGCGTGATACCCCAACTTGTCCACATCCCACTTCATCCTTTCTGTCACCTCTGATTCGACCCCCTTAGCCACCCTCTCTGTACTCCACTCCACTCCACTCCATTCCGTACGAGCTCCTGTCTTACCAGCCATAGCCCCCTTTTGTATAGGCTCAGGAGCAACCACAAAATCCCCCACCCACTCCTAATGTGGGCTCCTACAAAACCCCTCTCCACCACCTGCCATGTCACAGTAAGATCAGGCTTTGCCCTCCCCACCACCTTTTTTGCCTTAGCCCAGAGCTGTCTGGTAAAACTGCACTCCCACATAACATGGTATGCTGTCTCCCCAGCACCACACGATGGTCTCGGGCACAGAGGAGACCGGCCCAGACCGTGCCTGTGTATCTTGTCTCGCACCGGTAGCGTTCTGTGCAAGCAGGCCCAGTTCAGATCCTTCTGCCCATTACTCAGGCCTACTGCCTGAACACCCACCCAAACTGATGACGGTACCCCCAACAACGGAGACGGGTTTACCTTCCCTCTAACCACCCTGTACAGGACCCTTTGCTGCTTCCATATGCCATCTTCCAGGGCCTCAGGGTGAGCCCTCAGCCACTTGGCAACCCAGGCATAGTGCCACGGTAGCTGCTCTGACCTCGGACCTACATTGGACCAGTTTAGTATCCCTCTGGCAGCGTATAAAAAGAAATATTTCATACCTATACTAGCCGGATGCCCCACCTCTGAAGCCATGTCCTGAAGCAGAGACGCCACAAAAATGGTGTCAAGTTTCAGGGGGAGGTCCGGCACATCCCTGCCACCCTCAGCCAAGCCCGACATCATGCGGCCAAGTGCCACCCACTCATACCTCCCTCCCCATAGTAAATCGAAAATTGTTCTCGCCAGGGACCGTCTGATGGCGACCGGCAGAGGGAAAACATATGCCAGGTGGAGCACAGAGGAGAGCATGTCCGCCTTGAGCACAAGCACTTTACCCAGAAGTGTCAGCTTCCTGGCCTTCCACAATGCTAATCTGGACTTCACTCGCTGAAAACGCCCCTCCCAGTTGACAGTAGCACTATTCATTGGTTTGAATTGTACACCTAAGATCTTTATTGGCCCTTGACACGCTGATAGTCCACCCGGAGAAACATCACGACCCTTCCACCTCCCTTCACTGTACATTTGCCAATGTTGAGCCTAGCTCCTGAGACCCTTCAAAAATCCTCAAAAAGCTCTCACCACACACTCGTCACTGTCCAGCAACAATGTTGTGTCATCAGCGTACTGTGAAAGTTTCACCCGTAGGTCACCTCCCTCTGGAACCAGGGTCACTTTCACACTGGCGTCTGCTCTGATGGCCTCTGCAGGGGAATGCAGGGGGGTGCTGAAGCCCTTCAACACCTTCAGCATCTGGGTGCAGCAGAACCGGGAACATCTGGGTGGAGCAGAACCTGGAACTGTCGACAACCAGTCCAGAAACCTAGTGGGTCTCGCACATATCGTGCAGCAGAAACCACATCAGAAAGGCGACCGAAAAATTCCTTTAATGCCAAGTCTGTCATAAAAGGGTTGAACATATGGACAGAAATTATCCTAAAGTTAGGTCTGTCCATATTTACCACCTCACACAAATTCAACGGGTACTTGTTTGCCAATCTAGGACACCTTGCAGTGACAGCCTGATGAGTCTCAGCTGAAACAAATGAAACATCATACCCGGTTGCCTGCTGATGCCACTGAATACAAAAAACGTCCTCCACCGTCAGATTCAACTGGCCCTTGATGATTCTGGTGCAAAACAAATCCCTTGGCATCACTTCCCTGTCGCTGCTCCTCCACTGGAACCTCAAAGTCCTGCGCAGTCCCACCCGAGGAATTGTCCGGCCCTGGTTGGCAAACGCCATGTTAGAAAAAGAAGAAAAAACACAGCGCGCGCTTCTCAATTGTACAAGTGACAAGAACAGATTTTTTTTTTTTTTTATTAAAAAAAAAAATCAACAATACAGTAACCATTATACTCCCAACACATGACTTGGCACTGTGTCCCCATTCGCATCCCCGCACCCCTGAAGTGAAACTGCCCATATGCCATGAAAGAAAAACAAAAGACTCCAAAACAGAAAAACACAAGCAAAAGAAAGACACAATAAGAAAAACTGAAACATAACCTGTACCAGTGCACCATTATCTTTTATAGCAACCCAAAACCACCTTTCCACTTTTCTTTTGCAGCGTGATACCCCAACTTGTCCACATCCAACTTCATCCTTTCTGTCACCTCTGATTCGACCCCCTTAGCCACCCTCTCTGTGCTCCACTCCACTCCACTCCATTCCGTACGAGCTCCTGTCTTGCCAGCCATAGCCCCCTTTTGTATAGGCTCAGGAGCAACCACAAAATCCCCCACCCACTCCTAATGTGGGCTCCTACAAAACCCCTCTCCACCACCTGCCATGTCAGTGTAAGATCAGGCTTTGCCCTCCCCACCACCTTTTTTGCCTTAGCCCAGAGCTGTCTGGCAAAACTGCACTCCCACATAACATGGTACGCTGTCTCCCCAGCACCACACGATGGTCTCGGGCACAGAGGAGACCGGCCCAGGCCGTGCCTGTGTATCTTGTCTCGCACCGGTAGCGTTCTGTGCAAGAAGGCCCAGTTCAGATCCTTCAACCCATTACTTTGGCCTACTGCCTGAACACCCACCGTAAACGATGACGGTACCCCCAACAACGGAGACGGGTTTACCTTCCCTCTAACCACCCTGTACAGGACCCTTTGCTGCTTCCATATGCCATCTTCCAGGGCCTTAGGGTGAGCCCTCAGCCACTTGGCAACCAACGCATAGTGCCACGGTAGCTGCTCTGACCTCGGACCTACATTGGACCAGTTTAGTATCCCTCTGGCAGCGTATAAAAAGAAATATTTCATACCTATACTAGCCGGATGCCCCACCTCTGAAGCCATGTCCTGAAACAGAGACGCCACAAAAATGGTGTCAAGTTTCAGGGGGAGGTCCGGCACATCCCTGCCACCCTCAGCCAAGCCCGACATCATGCGGCCAAGTGCCACCCACTCATACCTCCCTCCCCATAGGAAATCGAAAATTGTTCTCGCCAGGGGCCGTCTGATGGCGACCGGCAGAGGGAAAACATATGCCAGGTGGAGCACAGAGGAGAGCATGTCCGCCTTGAGCACAAGCACTTTACCCAGAAGTGTCAGCTTCCTGGCATTCCACAATGCTAATCTGGACTTCACTCGCTGAAAACGCCCCTCCCAGTTGACGGTAGCACTATTCATTGGTTGGAATTGTACACCTAAGATCTTTATTGGCCCTTGACACACCGATAGTCCACCCGGAGCAACATCACGCCCCTTCCAACTCCCTTCACTGTACATTTGCCAATGTTGAGCCTAGCTCCTGAGACCCTTCAAAAATCCTCAAAACCTCCAAAGCTCTCACCACACACTCGTCACTGTCCAGCAACAATGTTGTGTCATCAGTGTACTGTGAAAGTTTCACCCGTAAGTCCCCTCCCCCTGGAACCAGGGTCACCCTCACACTGGCGTCTGCTATGATGGCCTCTGCAGGGGAATGCAGGGGGGTGCTGAAGCCCTTCAACACCTTCAGCATCTGGGTGCAGCAGACCCGGGAACATCTGGGTGGAGCAGAACCTGGAACTGTCGACAACCAATCCAGAAACCTAGTGGGTCCCGCACATATCGTGCAGCAGAAACCACATCAGAAAGGCGACCGAAAAATTCCTTTAATGCCAAGTCTGTCATAAAAGGGTTGAACATATGGACAGAAATTATCCTAAAGTTTGTTATGTCCATATTTACCACCGCACACAAATTCAACGGGTGCTTGTTTGCCAATCTAGCACACCTTGCAGTGACAGCCTGATGAGTCTCAGCTGAAACAAATGAAACATCATACCCGGTTGCCTGCTGATGCCACTGAATACAAAAAACGTCCTCCACCGTCAGATTCAACTGGCCCTTGATGATTCTGGTGCAAAACAAATCCCTTGGCATCACTTCCCTGTCGCTGCTCCTCCACTGGAACCTCAAAGTCCTGCGCAGTCCCACCCGAGGAATTGTCCGGCCCTGGTTGGCAAACGCCATGTTAGAAAAAGAAGAAAAAACACAGCGCGCGCTTCTCAATTGTACAAGTGACAAGAACAGATTTTTTTTTTTTTTTTTTTTTTTTATTAAAAAAAAAATCAACAGTACAGTAACCATTATACTCCCAACACATGACTTGGCACTGTGTCCCCATTCGCATCCCCGCACCCCTGAAGTGAAACTGCCCATATGCCATGAAAGAAAAACAAAAGACTCCAAAACAGAAAAACACAAGCAAAAGAAAGACACAATAAGAAAAACTGAAACATAACCTGTACCAGTGCACCATTATCTTTTATAGCAACCCAAAACCACCTTTCCACTTTTCTTTTGCAGCGTGATACCCCAACTTGTCCACATCCAACTTCATCCTTTCTGTCACCTCCCATTCGACCCCCTTAGCCACCCTCTCTGTGCTCCACTCCACTCCACTCCATTCCGTACGAGCTCCTGTCTTGCCAGCCATAGCCCCCTTTTCTATAGGCACAGGAGCAACCACAAAATCCCCCACCCACTCCTAATGTGGGCTCCTACAAAACCCCTCTCCACCACCTGCGATGTCAGTGTAAGATCAGGCTTTGCCCTCCCCACCACCTTTTTTGCCTTAGCCCAGAGCTGTCTGGCAAAACTGCACTCCCACATAACATGGTACGCTGTCTCCCCAGCACCACACGATGGTCTCGGGCACAGAGGAGACCGGCCCAGACCGTGCCAGTGTATCTTGTCTCGCACCGGTAGCGTTCTGTGCAAGAAGGCCTAGTTCAGATCCTTCAGCCCATTACTTTGGCCTACTGCCTGAACACCCACCGTAACTGATGACGGTACCCCCAACAACGGAGACGGGTTTACCTTCCCTCTAACCACCCTGTACAGGACCCTTTGGTGCTTCCATATGCCATCTTCCAGGGCCTTAGGGTGAGCCCTCAGCCACTTGGCAACCAACGCATAGTGCTACGGTAGCTGCTCTGACCTCGGACCTACATTGGACCAGTTAAGTATCCCTCTGGCAGCGTATAAAAAGAAATATTTCATACCTATACTAGCCGGATGCCCCACCTCTGAAGCCATGTCCTGAAGCAGAGACGCCACAAAAATGGTGTCAAGTTTCAGGGGGAGGTCCGGCACATCCCTGCCACCCTCAGCCAAGCCCGACATCATGCGGCCAAGTGCCACCCACTCATACCTCCCTCCCCATAGGAAATCGAAAATTTTTCTCGCCAGGGGCCGTCTGATGGCGACCGGCAGAGGGAAAACACATGCCAGGTGGAGCACAGAGGAGAGCATGTCCGCCTTGAGCACAAGCACTTTACCCAGAAGTGTCAGCTTCCTGGCCTTCCACAATGCTAATCTGGACTTCACTCGCTGAAAACGCCCCTCCCAGTTGACGGTAGCACTATTCATTGGTTGGAATTGTACACCTAAGATCTTTATTGGCCCTTGACACACCGATAGTCCACCCGGAGCAACATCACGCCCCTTCCAACTCCCTTCACTGTACATTTGCCAATGTTGAGCCTAGCTCCTGAGACCCTTCAAAAATCCTCAAAACCTCCAAAGCTCTCACCACACACTCGTCACTGTCCAGCAACAATGTTGTGTCATCAGTGTACTGTGAAAGTTTCACCCGTAGGTCCCCTCCCCCTGGAACCAGGGTCACCCTCACACTGGCGTCTGCTCTGATGGCCTCTGCAGGGGAATGCAGGGGGGTGCTGAAGCCCTTCAACACCTTCAGCATCTGGGTGCAGCAGAACCGGGAACATCTGGGTGGAGCAGAACCTGGAACTGTCGACAACCAGTCCAGAAACCTAGTGGGTCCCGCACATATCGTGCAGCAGAAACCACATCAGAAAAGCGACCGAAAAATTCCTTTGATGCCAAGTCTGTCATAAAAGGGTTGAACATATGGACAGAAAATATCCTAAAGTTAGGTCTGTCCATATTTACCACCTCACACAAATTCAACGGGTGCTTGTTTGCCAATCTAGCACACCTTGCAGTGACAGCCTGATGAGTCTCAGCTGAAACAAATGAAACATCATAGCCGGTTGCCTGCTGATGCCACTGAATACAAAAAACGTCCTCCACCGTCAGATTCAACTGGCCCTTGATGATTCTGGTGCAAAACAAATCCCTTGGCATCACTTCCCTGTCGCTGCTCCTCCACTGGAACCTCAAAGTCCTGCGCAGTCCCACCTGAGGAATTGACCGGCCCTGGTTGGCAAACGCCATGTTAGAAAAAGAAGAAAAAACACAGCTCGCGCTTCTCAAATGTACAAGTGTCAAGAACAGATTTTTTATTATTTTTTTTTTTTTTTATTAGAAATAAATCAACAGTACAGTAACCATTATACTCCCAACACATGACTTGGCACTGTGTCCCCATTCGCATCCCCGCACCCCTGAAGTGAAACTGCCCATATGTCATGAAAGAAAAACAAACGACTCCAAAACAGAAAAACACAAGCAAAAGAAAGAAACAATAAGAAAAACTGAAACATAACCTGTACCAGTGCACCGTTATCTTTTATAGCAACCCAAAACACCCTTTCCACTTTTCTTTTGCAGCGTGATACCCCAACTTGTCCACATCCCACTTCATCCTTTCTGTCACCTCTGATTCGACCCCCTTAGCCACCCTCTCTGTACTCCACTCCACTCCACTCCATTCCGTACGAGCTCCTGTCTTACCAGCCATAGCCCCCTTTTGTATAGGCTCAGGAGCAACCACAAAATCCCCCACCCACTCCTAATGTGGGCTCCTACAAAACCCCTCTCCACCACCTGCCATGTCAGAGTAAGATCAGGCTTTGCCCTCCCCACCACCTTTTTTGCCTTAGCCCAGAGCTGTCTGGTAAAACTGCACTCCCACATAACATGGTATGCTGTCTCCCCAGCACCACACGATGGTCTCGGGCACAGAGGAGACCGGCCCAGACCGTGCCTGTGTATCTTGTCTCGCACCGGTAGCGTTCTGTGCAAGCAGGCCCAGTTCAGATCCTTCTGCCCATTACTCAGGCCTACTGCCTGAACACCCACCCAAACTGATGACGGTACCCCCAACAACGGAGACGGGTTTACCTTCCCTCTAACCACCCTGTACAGGACCCTTTGCTGCTTCCATATGCCATCTTCCAGGGCCTCAGGGTGAGCCCTCAGCCACTTGGCAACCCAGGCATAGTGCCACGGTAGCTGCTCTGACCTCGGACCTACATTGGACCAGTTTAGTATCCCTCTGGCAGCGTATAAAAAGAAATATTTCATACCTATACTAGCCGGATGCCCCACCTCTGAAGCCATGTCCTGAAGCAGAGACGCCACAAAAATGGTGTCAAGTTTCAGGGGGAGGTCCGGCACATCCCTGCCACCCTCAGCCAAGCCCGACATCATGCGGCCAAGTGCCACCCACTCATACCTCCCTCCCCATAGTAAATCGAAAATTGTTCTCGCCAGGGACCGTCTGATGGCGACCGGCAGAGGGAAAACATATGCCAGGTGGAGCACAGAGGAGAGCATGTCCGCCTTGAGCACAAGCACTTTACCCAGAAGTGTCAGCTTCCTGGCCTTCCACAATGGTAATCTGGACTTCACTCGCTGAAAACGCCCCTCCCAGTTGACAGTAGCACTATTCATTGGTTTGAATTGTACACCTAAGATCTTTATTGGCCCTTGACACGCTGATAGTCCACCCGGAGAAACATCACGACCCTTCCACCTCCCTTCACTGTACATTTGCCAATGTTGAGCCTAGCTCCTGAGACCCTTCAAAAATCCTCAAAAAGCTCTCACCACACACTCGTCACTGTCCAGCAACAATGTTGTGTCATCAGCGTACTGTGAAAGTTTCACCCGTAGGTCACCTCCCTCTGGAACCAGGGTCACTTTCACACTGGCGTCTGCTCTGATGGCCTCTGCAGGGGAATGCAGGGGGGTGCTGAAGCCCTTCAACACCTTCAGCATCTGGGTGCAGCAGAACCGGGAACATCTGGGTGGAGCAGAACCTGGAACTGTCGACAACCAGTCCAGAAACCTAGTGGGTCTCGCACATATCGTGCAGCAGAAACCACATCAGAAAGGCGACCGAAAAATTCCTTTAATGCCAAGTCTGTCATAAAAGGGTTGAACATATGGACAGAAATTATCCTAAAGTTAGGTCTGTCCATATTTACCACCTCACACAAATTCAACGGGTACTTGTTTGCCAATCTAGGACACCTTGCAGTGACAGCCTGATGAGTCTCAGCTGAAACAAATGAAACATCATACCCGGTTGCCTGCTGATGCCACTGAATACAAAAAACGTCCTCCACCGTCAGATTCAACTGGCCCTTGATGATTCTGGTGCAAAACAAATCCCTTGGCATCACTTCCCTGTCGCTGCTCCTCCACTGGAACCTCAAAGTCCTGCGCAGTCCCACCCGAGGAATTGTCCGGCCCTGGTTGGCAAACGCCATGTTAGAAAAAGAAGAAAAAACACAGCGCGCGCTTCTCAATTGTACAAGTGACAAGAACAGATTTTTTTTTTTTTTTATTAAAAAAAAAAATCAACAATACAGTAACCATTATACTCCCAACACATGACTTGGCACTGTGTCCCCATTCGCATCCCCGCACCCCTGAAGTGAAACTGCCCATATGCCATGAAAGAAAAACAAAAGACTCCAAAACAGAAAAACACAAGCAAAAGAAAGACACAATAAGAAAAACTGAAACATAACCTGTACCAGTGCACCATTATCTTTTATAGCAACCCAAAACCACCTTTCCACTTTTCTTTTGCAGCGTGATACCCCAACTTGTCCACATCCAACTTCATCCTTTCTGTCACCTCTGATTCGACCCCCTTAGCCACCCTCTCTGTGCTCCACTCCACTCCACTCCATTCCGTACGAGCTCCTGTCTTGCCAGCCATAGCCCCCTTTTGTATAGGCTCAGGAGCAACCACAAAATCCCCCACCCACTCCTAATGTGGGCTCCTACAAAACCCCTCTCCACCACCTGCCATGTCAGAGTAAGATCAGGCTTTGCCCTCCCCACCACCTTTTTTGCCTTAGCCCAGAGCTGTCTGGTAAAACTGCACTCCCACATAACATGGTATGCTGTCTCCCCAGCACCACACGATGGTCTCGGGCACAGAGGAGACCGGCCCAGACCGTGCCTGTGTATCTTGTCTCGCACCGGTAGCGTTCTGTGCAAGCAGGCCCAGTTCAGATCCTTCTGCCCATTACTCAGGCCTACTGCCTGAACACCCACCCAAACTGATGACGGTACCCCCAACAACGGAGACGGGTTTACCTTCCCTCTAACCACCCTGTACAGGACCCTTTGCTGCTTCCATATGCCATCTTCCAGGGCCTCAGGGTGAGCCCTCAGCCACTTGGCAACCCAGGCATAGTGCCACGGTAGCTGCTCTGACCTCGGACCTACATTGGACCAGTTTAGTATCCCTCTGGCAGCGTATAAAAAGAAATATTTCATACCTATACTAGCCGGATGCCCCACCTCTGAAGCCATGTCCTGAAGCAGAGACGCCACAAAAATGGTGTCAAGTTTCAGGGGGAGGTCCGGCACATCCCTGCCACCCTCAGCCAAGCCCGACATCATGCGGCCAAGTGCCACCCACTCATACCTCCCTCCCCATAGTAAATCGAAAATTGTTCTCGCCAGGGACCGTCTGATGGCGACCGGCAGAGGGAAAACATATGCCAGGTGGAGCACAGAGGAGAGCATGTCCGCCTTGAGCACAAGCACTTTACCCAGAAGTGTCAGCTTCCTGGCCTTCCACAATGGTAATCTGGACTTCACTCGCTGAAAACGCCCCTCCCAGTTGACAGTAGCACTATTCATTGGTTTGAATTGTACACCTAAGATCTTTATTGGCCCTTGACACGCTGATAGTCCACCCGGAGAAACATCACGACCCTTCCACCTCCCTTCACTGTACATTTGCCAATGTTGAGCCTAGCTCCTGAGACCCTTCAAAAATCCTCAAAAAGCTCTCACCACACACTCGTCACTGTCCAGCAACAATGTTGTGTCATCAGCGTACTGTGAAAGTTTCACCCGTAGGTCACCTCCCTCTGGAACCAGGGTCACTTTCACACTGGCGTCTGCTCTGATGGCCTCTGCAGGGGAATGCAGGGGGGTGCTGAAGCCCTTCAACACCTTCAGCATCTGGGTGCAGCAGAACCGGGAACATCTGGGTGGAGCAGAACCTGGAACTGTCGACAACCAGTCCAGAAACCTAGTGGGTCTCGCACATATCGTGCAGCAGAAACCACATCAGAAAGGCGACCGAAAAATTCCTTTAATGCCAAGTCTGTCATAAAAGGGTTGAACATATGGACAGAAATTATCCTAAAGTTAGGTCTGTCCATATTTACCACCTCACACAAATTCAACGGGTACTTGTTTGCCAATCTAGGACACCTTGCAGTGACAGCCTGATGAGTCTCAGCTGAAACAAATGAAACATCATACCCGGTTGCCTGCTGATGCCACTGAATACAAAAAACGTCCTCCACCGTCAGATTCAACTGGCCCTTGATGATTCTGGTGCAAAACAAATCCCTTGGCATCACTTCCCTGTCGCTGCTCCTCCACTGGAACCTCAAAGTCCTGCGCAGTCCCACCCGAGGAATTGTCCGGCCCTGGTTGGCAAACGCCATGTTAGAAAAAGAAGAAAAAACACAGCGCGCGCTTCTCAATTGTACAAGTGACAAGAACAGATTTTTTTTTTTTTTTATTAAAAAAAAAAATCAACAATACAGTAACCATTATACTCCCAACACATGACTTGGCACTGTGTCCCCATTCGCATCCCCGCACCCCTGAAGTGAAACTGCCCATATGCCATGAAAGAAAAACAAAAGACTCCAAAACAGAAAAACACAAGCAAAAGAAAGACACAATAAGAAAAACTGAAACATAACCTGTACCAGTGCACCATTATCTTTTATAGCAACCCAAAACCACCTTTCCACTTTTCTTTTGCAGCGTGATACCCCAACTTGTCCACATCCAACTTCATCCTTTCTGTCACCTCTGATTCGACCCCCTTAGCCACCCTCTCTGTGCTCCACTCCACTCCACTCCATTCCGTACGAGCTCCTGTCTTGCCAGCCATAGCCCCCTTTTGTATAGGCTCAGGAGCAACCACAAAATCCCCCACCCACTCCTAATGTGGGCTCCTACAAAACCCCTCTCCACCACCTGCCATGTCAGTGTAAGATCAGGCTTTGCCCTCCCCACCACCTTTTTTGCCTTAGCCCAGAGCTGTCTGGCAAAACTGCACTCCCACATAACATGGTACGCTGTCTCCCCAGCACCACACGATGGTCTCGGGCACAGAGGAGACCGGCCCAGGCCGTGCCTGTGTATCTTGTCTCGCACCGGTAGCGTTCTGTGCAAGAAGGCCCAGTTCAGATCCTTCAACCCATTACTTTGGCCTACTGCCTGAACACCCACCGTAAACGATGACGGTACCCCCAACAACGGAGACGGGTTTACCTTCCCTCTAACCACCCTGTACAGGACCCTTTGCTGCTTCCATATGCCATCTTCCAGGGCCTTAGGGTGAGCCCTCAGCCACTTGGCAACCAACGCATAGTGCCACGGTAGCTGCTCTGACCTCGGACCTACATTGGACCAGTTTAGTATCCCTCTGGCAGCGTATAAAAAGAAATATTTCATACCTATACTAGCCGGATGCCCCACCTCTGAAGCCATGTCCTGAAACAGAGACGCCACAAAAATGGTGTCAAGTTTCAGGGGGAGGTCCGGCACATCCCTGCCACCCTCAGCCAAGCCCGACATCATGCGGCCAAGTGCCACCCACTCATACCTCCCTCCCCATAGGAAATCGAAAATTGTTCTCGCCAGGGGCCGTCTGATGGCGACCGGCAGAGGGAAAACATATGCCAGGTGGAGCACAGAGGAGAGCATGTCCGCCTTGAGCACAAGCACTTTACCCAGAAGTGTCAGCTTCCTGGCATTCCACAATGCTAATCTGGACTTCACTCGCTGAAAACGCCCCTCCCAGTTGACGGTAGCACTATTCATTGGTTGGAATTGTACACCTAAGATCTTTATTGGCCCTTGACACACCGATAGTCCACCCGGAGCAACATCACGCCCCTTCCAACTCCCTTCACTGTACATTTGCCAATGTTGAGCCTAGCTCCTGAGACCCTTCAAAAATCCTCAAAACCTCCAAAGCTCTCACCACACACTCGTCACTGTCCAGCAACAATGTTGTGTCATCAGTGTACTGTGAAAGTTTCACCCGTAAGTCCCCTCCCCCTGGAACCAGGGTCACCCTCACACTGGCGTCTGCTATGATGGCCTCTGCAGGGGAATGCAGGGGGGTGCTGAAGCCCTTCAACACCTTCAGCATCTGGGTGCAGCAGACCCGGGAACATCTGGGTGGAGCAGAACCTGGAACTGTCGACAACCAATCCAGAAACCTAGTGGGTCCCGCACATATCGTGCAGCAGAAACCACATCAGAAAGGCGACCGAAAAATTCCTTTAATGCCAAGTCTGTCATAAAAGGGTTGAACATATGGACAGAAATTATCCTAAAGTTTGTTATGTCCATATTTACCACCGCACACAAATTCAACGGGTGCTTGTTTGCCAATCTAGCACACCTTGCAGTGACAGCCTGATGAGTCTCAGCTGAAACAAATGAAACATCATACCCGGTTGCCTGCTGATGCCACTGAATACAAAAAACGTCCTCCACCGTCAGATTCAACTGGCCCTTGATGATTCTGGTGCAAAACAAATCCCTTGGCATCACTTCCCTGTCGCTGCTCCTCCACTGGAACCTCAAAGTCCTGCGCAGTCCCACCCGAGGAATTGTCCGGCCCTGGTTGGCAAACGCCATGTTAGAAAAAGAAGAAAAAACACAGCGCGCGCTTCTCAATTGTACAAGTGACAAGAACAGATTTTTTTTTTTTTTTTTTTTTTAATTAAAAAAAAAATCAACAGTACAGTAACCATTATACTCCCAACACATGACTTGGCACTGTGTCCCCATTCGCATCCCCGCACCCCTGAAGTGAAACTGCCCATATGCCATGAAAGAAAAACAAAAGACTCCAAAACAGAAAAACACAAGCAAAAGAAAGACACAATAAGAAAAACTGAAACATAACCTGTACCAGTGCACCATTATCTTTTATAGCAACCCAAAACCACCTTTCCACTTTTCTTTTGCAGCGTGATACCCCAACTTGTCCACATCCAACTTCATCCTTTCTGTCACCTCTGATTCGACCCCCTTAGCCACCCTCTCTGTGCTCCACTCCACTCCACTCCATTCCGTACGAGCTCCTGTCTTGCCAGCCATAGCCCCCTTTTGTATAGGCTCAGGAGCAACCACAAAATCCCCCACCCACTCCTAATGTGGGCTCCTACAAAACCCCTCTCCACCACCTGCCATGTCAGTGTAAGATCAGGCTTTGCCCTCCCCACCACCTTTTTTGCCTTAGCCCAGAGCTGTCTGGCAAAACTGCACTCCCACATAACATGGTACGCTGTCTCCCCAGCACCACACGATGGTCTCGGGCACAGAGGAGACCGGCCCAGGCCGTGCCTGTGTATCTTGTCTCGCACCGGTAGCGTTCTGTGCAAGAAGGCCCAGTTCAGATCCTTCAACCCATTACTTTGGCCTACTGCCTGAACACCCACCGTAAACGATGACGGTACCCCCAACAACGGAGACGGGTTTACCTTCCCTCTAACCACCCTGTACAGGACCCTTTGCTGCTTCCATATGCCATCTTCCAGGGCCTTAGGGTGAGCCCTCAGCCACTTGGCAACCAACGCATAGTGCCACGGTAGCTGCTCTGACCTCGGACCTACATTGGACCAGTTTAGTATCCCTCTGGCAGCGTATAAAAAGAAATATTTCATACCTATACTAGCCGGATGCCCCACCTCTGAAGCCATGTCCTGAAACAGAGACGCCACAAAAATGGTGTCAAGTTTCAGGGGGAGGTCCGGCACATCCCTGCCACCCTCAGCCAAGCCCGACATCATGCGGCCAAGTGCCACCCACTCATACCTCCCTCCCCATAGGAAATCGAAAATTGTTCTCGCCAGGGGCCGTCTGATGGCGACCGGCAGAGGGAAAACATATGCCAGGTGGAGCACAGAGGAGAGCATGTCCGCCTTGAGCACAAGCACTTTACCCAGAAGTGTCAGCTTCCTGGCATTCCACAATGCTAATCTGGACTTCACTCGCTGAAAACGCCCCTCCCAGTTGACGGTAGCACTATTCATTGGTTGGAATTGTACACCTAAGATCTTTATTGGCCCTTGACACACCGATAGTCCACCCGGAGCAACATCACGCCCCTTCCAACTCCCTTCACTGTACATTTGCCAATGTTGAGCCTAGCTCCTGAGACCCTTCAAAAATCCTCAAAACCTCCAAAGCTCTCACCACACACTCGTCACTGTCCAGCAACAATGTTGTGTCATCAGTGTACTGTGAAAGTTTCACCCGTAAGTCCCCTCCCCCTGGAACCAGGGTCACCCTCACACTGGCGTCTGCTATGATGGCCTCTGCAGGGGAATGCAGGGGGGTGCTGAAGCCCTTCAACACCTTCAGCATCTGGGTGCAGCAGACCCGGGAACATCTGGGTGGAGCAGAACCTGGAACTGTCGACAACCAATCCAGAAACCTAGTGGGTCCCGCACATATCGTGCAGCAGAAACCACATCAGAAAGGCGACCGAAAAATTCCTTTAATGCCAAGTCTGTCATAAAAGGGTTGAACATATGGACAGAAATTATCCTAAAGTTTGTTATGTCCATATTTACCACCGCACACAAATTCAACGGGTGCTTGTTTGCCAATCTAGCACACCTTGCAGTGACAGCCTGATGAGTCTCAGCTGAAACAAATGAAACATCATACCCGGTTGCCTGCTGATGCCACTGAATACAAAAAACGTCCTCCACCGTCAGATTCAACTGGCCCTTGATGATTCTGGTGCAAAACAAATCCCTTGGCATCACTTCCCTGTCGCTGCTCCTCCACTGGAACCTCAAAGTCCTGCGCAGTCCCACCCGAGGAATTGTCCGGCCCTGGTTGGCAAACGCCATGTTAGAAAAAGAAGAAAAAACACAGCGCGCGCTTCTCAATTGTACAAGTGACAAGAACAGATTTTTTTTTTTTTTTTTTTTTTTAATTAAAAAAAAAATCAACAGTACAGTAACCATTATACTCCCAACACATGACTTGGCACTGTGTCCCCATTCGCATCCCCGCACCCCTGAAGTGAAACTGCCCATATGCCATGAAAGAAAAACAAAAGACTCCAAAACAGAAAAACACAAGCAAAAGAAAGACACAATAAGAAAAACTGAAACATAACCTGTACCAGTGCACCATTATCTTTTATAGCAACCCAAAACCACCTTTCCACTTTTCTTTTGCAGCGTGATACCCCAACTTGTCCACATCCAACTTCATCCTTTCTGTCACCTCCCATTCGACCCCCTTAGCCACCCTCTCTGTGCTCCACTCCACTCCACTCCATTCCGTACGAGCTCCTGTCTTGCCAGCCATAGCCCCCTTTTCTATAGGCACAGGAGCAACCACAAAATCCCCCACCCACTCCTAATGTGGGCTCCTACAAAACCCCTCTCCACCACCTGCGATGTCAGTGTAAGATCAGGCTTTGCCCTCCCCACCACCTTTTTTGCCTTAGCCCAGAGCTGTCTGGCAAAACTGCACTCCCACATAACATGGTACGCTGTCTCCCCAGCACCACACGATGGTCTCGGGCACAGAGGAGACCGGCCCAGACCGTGCCAGTGTATCTTGTCTCGCACCGGTAGCGTTCTGTGCAAGAAGGCCTAGTTCAGATCCTTCAGCCCATTACTTTGGCCTACTGCCTGAACACCCACCGTAACTGATGACGGTACCCCCAACAACGGAGACGGGTTTACCTTCCCTCTAACCACCCTGTACAGGACCCTTTGGTGCTTCCATATGCCATCTTCCAGGGCCTTAGGGTGAGCCCTCAGCCACTTGGCAACCAACGCATAGTGCTACGGTAGCTGCTCTGACCTCGGACCTACATTGGACCAGTTTAGTATCCCTCTGGCAGCGTATAAAAAGAAATATTTCATACCTATACTAGCCGGATGCCCCACCTCTGAAGCCATGTCCTGAAGCAGAGACGCCACAAAAATGGTGTCAAGTTTCAGGGGGAGGTCCGGCACATCCCTGCCACCCTCAGCCAAGCCCGACATCATGCGGCCAAGTGCCACCCACTCATACCTCCCTCCCCATAGGAAATCGAAAATTGTTCTCGCCAGGGGCCGTCTGATGGCGACCGGCAGAGGGAAAACACATGCCAGGTGGAGCACAGAGGAGAGCATGTCCGCCTTGAGCACAAGCACTTTACCCAGAAGTGTCAGCTTCCTGGCCTTCCACAATGCTAATCTGGACTTCACTCGCTGAAAACGCCCCTCCCAGTTGACGGTAGCACTATTCATTGGTTGGAATTGTACACCTAAGATCTTTATTGGCCCTTGACACACCGATAGTCCACCCGGAGCAACATCACGCCCCTTCCAACTCCCTTCACTGTACATTTGCCAATGTTGAGCCTAGCTCCTGAGACCCTTCAAAAATCCTCAAAAAGCTCTCACCACACACTCGTCACTGTCCAGCAACAATGTTGTGTCATCAGTGTACTGTGAAAGTTTCACCCGTAGGTCCCCTCCCCCTGGAACCAGGGTCACCCTCACACTGGCGTCTGCTCTGATGGCCTCTGCAGGGGAATGCAGGGGGGTGCTGAAGCCCTTCAACACCTTCAGCATCTGGGTGCAGCAGAACTGGGAACATCTGGGTGGAGCAGAACCTGGAACTGTCGACAACCAGTCCAGAAACCTAGTGGGTCCCGCACATATCGTGCAGCAGAAACCACATCAGAAAAGCGACCGAAAAATTCCTTTAATGCCAAGTCTGTCATAAAAGGGTTGAACATACGGACAGAAATTATCCTAAAGTTAGGTCTGTCCATATTTACCACCTCACACAAATTCAACGGGTGCTTGTTTGCCAATCTAGGACACCTTGCAGTGACAGCCTGATGAGTCTCAGCTGAAACAAATGAAACATCATACCCGGTTGCCTGCTGATGCCACTGAATACAAAAAACGTCCTCCACCGTCAGATTCAACTGGCCCTTGATGATTCTGGTGCAAAACAAATCCCTTGGCATCACTTCCCTGTCGCTGCTCCTCCACTG
This sequence comes from Channa argus, assembly GCF_033026475.1. Classification (NCBI taxonomy): domain Eukaryota; kingdom Metazoa; phylum Chordata; class Actinopteri; order Anabantiformes; family Channidae; genus Channa; species Channa argus. The sequence continues at coordinate 12,222 of NW_027125267.1, read as the reverse complement.
GAACCTCAAAGTCCTGCGCAGTCCCACCTGAGGAATTGACCGGCCCTGGTTGGCAAACGCCATGTTAGAAAAAGAAGAAAAAACACAGCTCGCGCTTCTCAAATGTACAAGTGTCAAGAACAGATTTTTTTTTTTTTTTTTTTTTTATTAGAAATAAATCAACAGTACAGTAACCATTATACTCCCAACACATGACTTGGCACTGTGTCCCCATTCGCATCCCCGCACCCCTGAAGTGAAACTGCCCATATCTCATGAAAGAAAAACAAACGACTCCAAAACAGAAAAACACAAGCAAAAGAAAGACACAATAAGAAAAACTGAAACATAACCTGTACCAGTGCACCGTTATCTTTTATAGCAACCCAAAACCACCTTTCCACTTTTCTTTTGCAGCGTGATACCCCAACTTGTCCACATCCAACTTCATCCTTTCTGTCACCTCCCATTCGACCCCCTTAGCCACCCTCTCTGTGCTCCACTCCACTCCACTCCATTCCGTACGAGCTCCTGTCTTACCAGCCATAGCCCCCTTTTGTATAGGCTCAGGAGCAACCACAAAATCCCCCACCCACTCCTAATGTGGGCTCCTACAAAACCCCTCTCCACCACCTGCCATGTCACAGTAAGATCAGGCTTTGCCCTCCCCACCACCTTTTTTGCCTTAGCCCAGAGCTGTCTGGTAAAACTGCACTCCCACATAACATGGTATGCTGTCTCCCCAGCACCACACGATGGTCTCGGGCACAGAGGAGACCGGCCCAGACCGTGCCTGTGTATCTTGTCTCGCACCGGTAGCGTTCTGTGCAAGCAGGCCCAGTTCAGATCCTTCTGCCCATTACTCAGGCCTACTGCCTGAACACCCACCCAAACTGATGACGGTACCCCCAACAACAGAGACGGGTTTACCTTCCCTCTAACCACCCTGTACAGGACCCTTTGCTGCTTCCATATGCCATCTTCCAGGGCCTCAGGGTGAGCCCTCAGCCACTTGGCAACCCAGGCATAGTGCCACGGTAGCTGCTCTGACCTCGGACCTACATTGGACCAGTTTAGTATCCCTCTGGCAGCGTATAAAAAGAAATATTTCATACCTATACTAGCCGGATGCCCCACCTCTGAAGCCATGTCCTGAAGCAGAGACGCCACAAAAATGGTGTCAAGTTTCAGGGGGAGGTCCGGCACATCCCTGCCACCCTCAGCCAAGCCCGACATCATGCGGCCAAGTGCCACCCACTCATACCTCCCTCCCCATAAGAAATCGAAAATTGTTCTCGCCAGGGGCCGTCTGATGGCGACCGGCAGAGGGAAAACATATGCCAGGTGGAGCACAGAGGAGAGCATGTCCGCCTTGAGCACAAGCACTTTACCCAGAAGTGTCAGCTTCCTGGCCTTCCACAATGCTAATCTGGACTTCACTCGCTGAAAACGCCCCTCCCAGTTGAAGGTAGCACTATTCATTGGTTTGAATTGTACACCTAAGATCTTTATTGGCCCTTGACACGCTGATAGTCCACCCGGAGCAACATCACGACCCTTACACCTCCCTTCACTTTACATTTGCCAATGTTGTGCCTAGCTCCTGAGACCCTTCCAAAATCCTCAAAAAGCTCCAAAGCTCTCACCACACACTCGTCACTGTCCAGCAACAATGTTGTGTCATCAGCGTACTGTGAAAGTTTCACCCGTAGGTCCCCTCCCTCTGGAACCAGGGTCACCCTCACACTGGCGTCTGCTCTGATGGCCTCTGCAGAGGAATGCAGGGGGGGTGCCTAAGCCCTTCAACACCTTCAGCATCTGGGTGCAGCAGAACCGGGAACATCTGGATGCAGCAGAACCTGGAACTGTCGACAACCGGTCCAGAAACCTTGTGGGTCCCGCACATATCGTGCAGCAGAAACCACATCAGAAAAGCGACCGAAAAATTCCTTTGATGCCAAGTCTGTCATAAAAGGGTTGAACATATGGAGACAAATTATCCTAAAGTTAGGTCTGTCCATATTTACCACCTCACACAAATTTAACGGGTGCTTGTTTGCCAATCTAGCACACCTTGCAGTGACAGCCTGATGAGTCTCAGCTGAAACAAATTAAACATCATACCCGGTTGCCTGCTGATGCCACTGAATACAAAAAACGTCCTCCACCGTCAGATTCAACTGGCCCTTGATGATTCTGGTGCAAAACAAATCCCTTGGCATCACTTCCCTGTCGCTGCTCCTCCACTGGAACCTCAAAGTCCTGCGCAGTCCCACCCGAGGAATTGTCCGGCCCTGGTTGGCAAACGCCATGTTAGAAAAAGAAGAAAAAACACAGCGCGCGCTTCTCAATTGTACAAGTGACAAGAACAGATTTTTTTTTTTTTTTTAATATTTTATTAGAAAAAATCAACAGTAAAGTAACCATTATACTCCCAACACATGACTTGGCACTGTGTCCCCATTCGCATCCCCGCACCCCTGAAGTGAAACTGCCCATATGTCATGAAAGAAAAACAAACGACTCCAAAACAGAAAAACACAAGCAAAAGAAAGACACAATAAGAAAAACTGAAACATAACCTGTACCAGTGCACCATTATCTTTTATAGCAACCCAAAACAACCTTTCAACTTTTCTTTTGCAGCGTGATACCCCAACTTGTCCACATCCAACTTCATCCTTTCTGTTACCTCCCATTCGACCCCCTTAGCCACCCTCTCTGTAGTCCACTCCACTCCACTCCATTCCGTACGAGCTCCTGTCTTGCCAGCCATAGCCCCCTTTAGTATAGGCTCAGGAGCAACCACAAAATCCCCCACCCACTCCTAAGGTGGGCTCCTACAAAACCCCTCTCCACCACCTGCCATGTCAGTGTAAGATCAGGCTTTGCCCTCTCCACCACCTTTTTTGCCTTAGCCCAGAACTGTCTGGCAAAACTACACTCCCACATAACATGGTATGCTGTCTCTCCAGCACCACACGATGGTCTCGGGCACAGAGGAGACCGGCCCAGACCGTGCCTGTGTATCTTGTCTCGCACCGGTAGCGTTCTGTGCAAGAAGGCCCAGTTCAGATCCTTCAGCCCATTACTTTGGCCTACTGCCTGAACACCCACCGTAACTGATGACGGTACCCCCAACAACGGAGACGGGTTTACCTTCCCTCTAACCACCCTGTACAGGACCCTTTGCTGCTTCCATATGCCATCTTCCAGGGCCTTAGGGTGAGCCCTCAGCCACTTGGCAACCAACGCATAGTGCCACGGTAGCTGCTCTGACCTCGGACCTACATTGGACCAGTTTAGTATCCCTCTGGCAGCGTATAAAAAGAAATATTTCATACCTATACTAGCCGGATGCCCCACCTCTGAAGCCATGTCCTGAAGCAGAGACGCCACAAAAATGGTGTCAAGTTTCAGGGGGAGGTCCGGCACATCCCTGCCACCCTCAGCCAAGCCCGACATCATGCGGCCAAGTGCCACCCACTCATACCTCCCTCCCCATAAGAAATCGAAAATTGTTCTCGCCAAGGGCCGTCTGATGGCGACCGGCAGAGGGAAAACATATGCCAGGTGGAGCACAGAGGAGAGCATGTCCGCCTTGAGCACAAGCACTTTACCCAGAAGTGTCAGCTTCCTGGCCTTCCACAATGCTAATCTGGACTTCACTCGCTGAAAACGCCCCTCCCAGTTGAAGGTAGCACTATTCATTGGTTTGAATTGTACACCTAAGATCTTTATTGGCCCTTGACACACCGATAGTCCACCCGGAGCAACATCACGACCCTTACACCTCCCTTCACTGTACATTTGCCAATGTTGTGCCTAGCTCCTGAGACCCTTCCAAAATCCTCAAAAAGCTCCAAAGCTCTCACCACACACTCGTCACTGTCCAGCAACAATGTTGTGTCATCAGCGTACTGTGAAAGTTTCACCCGTAGGTCCCCTCCCTCTGGAACCAGGGTCACCCTCACACTGGCGTCTGCTCTGATGGCCTCTGCAGAGGAATGCAGGGGGGGTGCCTAAGCCCTTCAACACCTTCAGCATCTGGGTGCAGCAGAACCGGGAACATCTGGATGCAGCAGAAACTGGAACTGTCGACAACCGGTCCAGAAACCTTGTGGGTCCCGCACATATCGTGCAGCAGAAACCACATCAGAAAAGCGACCGAAAAATTCCTTTGATGCCAAGTCTTTCATAAAAGGGTTGAACATATGGAGACAAATTATCCTAAAGTTAGGTCTGTCCATATTTACCACCTCACACAAATTCAACGGGTGCTTGTTTGCCAATCTAGCACACCTTGCAGTGACAGCCTGATGAGTCTCAGCTGAAACAAATTAAACATCATACCCGGTTGCCTGCTGATGCCACTGAATACAAAAAACGTCCTCCACCGTCTGATTCAACTGGCCCTTGATGATTCTGGTGCAAAACAAATCCCTTGGCATCACTTCCCTGTCGCTGCTCCTCCACTGGAACCTCAAAGTCCTGCGCAGTCCCACCCAAGGAATTGACCGGCCCTGGTTGGCAAACGCCATATTAGAAAAAGAAGAAAAAACACAGCCCGCGCTTCTCAAATGTACAAGTGTCAAGAACAGATTTTTTTTTTTTTTTTTATATTTTATTAGAAAAAAATCAACAGTACAGTAACCATTATACTCCCAACACATGACTTGGCACTGTGTCCCCTTTCGCATCCCCGCACCCCTGAAGTGAAACTGCCAATATCTCATGAAAGAAAAACAAACGACTCCAAAACAGAAAAACACAAGCAAAAGAAAGACACAATAAGAAAAACTGAAACATAACCTGTACCAGTGCACCGTTATCTTTTATAGCAACCCAAAACCACCTTTCCACTTTTCTTTTGCAGCGTGATACCCCAACTTGTCCACATCCCACTTCATCCTTTCTGTCACCTCTAATTCGACCCACTTAGCCACCCTCTCTGTACTCCACTCCACTCCACTTCATTCCGTACGAGCTCCTGTCTTGCCAGCCATAGCCCCCTTTTGTATAGGCTCAGGAGCAACCACAAAATCCCCCACCCACTCCTAATGTGGGCTCCTACAAAACCCCTCTCCACCACCTGCCATGTCAGTGTAAGATCAGGCTTTGCCCTCCCCACCACCTTTTTTGCCTTAGCCCAGAGCTGTCTGGCAAAACTGCACTCCCACATAACATGGTACGCTGTCTCCCCAGCACCACACGATGGTCTCGGGCACAGAGGAGACCGGCCCAGACCGTGATTGTGTATCTTGTCTCGCACCGGTAGCGTTCTGTGCAAGAAGGCCCAGTTCAGATCCTTCAGCCCATTACTTTGGCCTACTGCCTGAACACCCACCGTAACTGATGACGGTACCCCCAACAACGGAGACGGGTTTACCTTCCCTCTAACCACCCTGTACAGGACCCTTTGCTGCTTCCATATGCCATCTTCCAGGGCCTTAGGGTGAGCCCTCAGCCACTTGGCAACCAACGCATAGTGCCACGGTAGCTGCTCTGACCTCGGACCTACATTGGACCAGTTTAGTATCCCTCTGGCAGCGTATAAAAAGAAATATTTCATACCTATACTAGCCGGATGCCCCACCTCTGAAGCCATGTCCTGAAGCAGAGACGCCACAAAAATGGTGTCAAGTTTCAGGGGGAGGTCCGGCACATGCCTGCCACCCTCAGCCAAGCCCGACATCATGCGGCCAAGTGCCACCCACTCATACCTCCCTCCCCATAGGAAATCGAAAATTGTTCTCGCCAGGGGCCGTCTGATGGCGACCGGCAGAGGGAAAACATAGTGGAGAGCATGTCCGCCTTGAGCACAAGCACTTTACCCAGAAGTGTCAGCTTCCTGGCATTCCACAATGCTAATCTGGACTTCACTCGCTGAAAACGCCCCTCCCAGTTGACGGTAGCACTATTCATTGGTTGGAATTGTACACCTAAGATCTTTATTGGCCCTTGACACACCGATAGTCCACCCGGAGCAACATCACGCCCCTTCCAACTCCCTTCACTGTACATTTGCCAATGTTGAGCCTAGCTCCTGAGACCCTTCAAAAATCCTCAAAACCTCCAAAGCTCTCACCACACACTCGTCACTGTCCAGCAACAATGTTGTGTCATCAGTGTACTGTGAAAGTTTCACCCGTAGGTCCCCTCCCCCTGGAACCAGGGTCACCCTCACACTGGCGTCTGCTCTGATGGCCTCTGCAGGGGAATGCAGGGGGGTGCTGAAGCCTTTCAACACCTTCAGCATCTGGGTGCAGCAGAACCGGGAACATCTGGGTGCAGCAGAACCTGGAACTGTCGACAACCGGTCCAGAAACCTAGTGGGTCCCGCACATATCGTGCAGCAGAAACCACATCAGAAAAGCGACCGAAAAATTCCTTTAATGCCAAGTCTGTCATAAAAGGGTTGAACATATTGACAGAAATTATCCTAAAGTTAGGTCTGTCCATATTTACCACCTCACACAAATTCAACGGGTGCTTGTTTGCCAATCTAGCACACCTTGCAGTTACAGCCTGATGAGTCTCAGCTGAAACAAATTAAACATCATACCCGGTTGCCTGCTGATGCCACTGAATACAAAAAACGTCCTCCACCGTCAGATTCAACTGGCCCTTGATGATTCTGGTGCAAAACAAATCCCTTGGCATCACTTCCCTGTCGCTGCTCCTCCACTGGAACCTCAAAGTCCTGCGCAGTCCCACCCGAGGAATTGTCCGGCCCTGGTTGGCAAACGCCATGTTAGAAAAAGAAGAAAAAACACAGCGCGCGCTTCTCAATTGTACAAGTGACAAGAACAGATTATTTTTTTTTTTTTTATATTTTAAAAGAAAAAATCAACAGTAAAGTAACCATTATACTCCCAACACATGACTTGGCACTGTGTCCCCATTCGCATCCCCGCACCCCTGAAGTGAAACTGCCCATATGTCATGAAAGAAAAACAAACGATTCCAAAACAGAAAAACACAAGCAAAAGAAAGACACAATAAGAAAAACTGAAACATAACCTGTACCAGTGCACCATTATCTTTTATAGCAACCCAAAACCACCTTTCCACTTTTCTTTTGCAGCGTGATACCCCAACTTGTCCACATCCAACTTCATCCTTTCTGTTACCTCCCATTCGACCCCCTTAGCCACCCTCTCTGTAGTCCACTCCACTCCACTCCATTCCGTACAAGCTCCTGTCTTGCCAGCCATAGCCCCCTTTAGTATAGGCTCAGGAGCAACCACAAAATCCCCCACCCACTCCTAATGTGGGCTCCTACAAAACCCCTCTCCACCACCTGCCATGTCAGTGTAAGATCAGGCTTTGCCCTCCCCACCACCTTTTTTGTCTTAGCCCAGAACTGTCTGGCAAAACTACACTCCCACATAACATGGTATGCTGTCTCCCCAGCACCACACGATGGTCTCGGGCACAGAGGAGACCGGCCCAGACCGTGCCTGTGTATTTTGTCTCGCACCTGTAGTGTTCTGTGCAAGAAGGCCCAGTTCAGATCCTTCAGCCCATTACTTTGGCCTACTGCCTGAACACCCACCGTAACTGATGACGGTACCCCCAACAACGGAGACGGGTTTACCTTCCCTCTAACCACCCTGTACAGGACCCTTTGCTGCTTCCATATGCCATCTTCCAGGGCCTTAGGGTGAGCCCTCAGCCACTTGGCAACCAACGCATAGTGCCACGGTAGCTGCTCTGACCTCGGACCTACATTGGACCAGTTTAGTATCCCTCTGGCAGCGTATAAAAAGAAATATTTCATACCTATACTAGCCGGATGCCCCACCTCTGAAGCCATGTCCTGAAGCAGAGACGCCACAGAAATGGTGTCAAGTTTCAGGGGGAGGTCCGGCACATGCCTGCCACCCTCAGCCAAGCCCGACATCATGCGGCCAAGTGCCACCCACTCATACCTCCCTCCCCATAGGAAATCGAAAATTGTTCTCGCCAGGGGCCGTCTGATGGCAACCGGCAGAGGGAAAAAATAGAGGAGAGCATGTCCGCCTTGAGCACAAGCACTTTACCCAGAAGTGTCAGCTTCCTGGCCTTCCACAATGCTAATCTGGACTTCACTCGCTGAAAACGCCCCTCCCAGTTGACGGTAGCACTATTCATTGGTTGGAATTGTACACATAAGATCTTTATTGGCCCTTGACACGCTGATAGTCCACCCGGAGCAACATCACGCCCCTTCCACCTCCCTTCACTGTACATTTGCCAATGTTGAGCCTAGCTCCTGAGACCCTTCAAAAATCCTCAAAACCTCCAAAGCTCTCACCACACACTCGTCACTGTCCAGCAACAATGTTGTGTCATCAGTGTACTGTGAAAGTTTCACCCGTAGGTCCCCTCCCCCTGGAACCAGGGTCACCCTCACACTGGCGTCTGCTCTGATGGCCTCTGCAGGGGAATGCAGGGGGGTGCTGAAGCCCTTCAACACCTTCAGCATCTGGGTGCAGCAGAACCGGGAACATCTGGGTGGAGCAGAACCTGGAACTGTCGACAACCAGTCCAGAAACCTAGTGGGTCCCGCACATATCGTGCAGCAGAAACCACATCAGAAAAGTGACCGAAAAATTCCTTTAATGCCAAGTCTGTCATAAAAGGGTTGAACATATGGACAGAAATTATCCTAAAGTTAGGTCTGTCCATATTTACCACCTCACACAAATTCAACGGGTGCTTGTTTGCCAATCTAGCACACCTTGCAGTGACAGCCTGATGAGTCTCAGCTGAAACAAATGAAACATCATACCCGGTTGCCTGCTGATGCCACTGAATACAAAAAACGTCCTCCACCGTCAGATTCAACTGGCCCTTGATGATTCTGGTGCAAAACAAATCCCTTGGCATCACTTCCCTGTCGCTGCTCCTCCACTGGAACCTCAAAGTCCTGCGCAGTCCAACCCGAGGAATTGTCCGGCCCTGGTTGGCAAACGCCATGTTAGAAAAAGAAGAAAAAACACAGCGCGCGCTTCTCAATTGTACAAGTGAAAAGAACAGATTTTTTTTTTTTTTTTTTTTTTTATTAGAAAAAATCAACAGTACAGTAACCATTATACTCCCAACACATGACTTGGCACTGTGTCCCCATTCGCATCCCCGCACCCCTGAAGTGAAACTGCCCATATGTCATGAAAGAAAAACAAACGACTCCAAAACAGAAAAACACAAGCAAAAGAAAGACACAATAAGAAAAACTGAAACATAACCTGTACCAGTGCACCATTATCTTTTATAGCAACCCAAAACCACCTTTCCACTTTTCTTTTGCAGCGTGATACCCCAACTTTTCCACATCCAACTTCATCCTTTCTGTCACCTCCCATTCGACCCCCTTAGCCACCCTCTCTGTAGTCCACTCCACTCCACTCCATTCCGTACGAGCTCCTGTCTTGCCAGCCATAGCCCCCTTTTGTATAGGCTCAGGAGCAACCACAAAATCCCCCACCCACTCCTAATGTGGGCTCCTACAAAACCCCTCTCCACCACCTGCCATGTCAGTGTAAGATCAGGCTTTGCCCTCCCCACCACCTTTTTTGCCTTAGCCCAGAGCTGTCTGGCAAAACTGCACTCCCACATAACATGGTACGCTGTCTCCCCAGCACCACACGATGGTCTCGGGCACAGAGGAGACCGGCCCAGACCGTGATTGTGTATCTTGTCTCGCACCGGTAGCGTTCTGTGCAAGAAGGCCCAGTTCAGATCCTTCAGCCCATTACTTTGGCCTACTGCCTGAACACCCACCGTAACTGATGACGGTACCCCCAACAACGGAGACGGGTTTACCTTCCCTCTAACCACCCTGTACAGGACCCTTTGCTGCTTCCATATGCCATCTTCCAGGGCCTTAGGGTGAGCCCTCAGCCACTTGGCAACCAACGCATAGTGCCACGGTAGCTGCTCTGACCTCGGACCTACATTGGACCAGTTTAGTATCCCTCTGGCAGCGTATAAAAAGAAATATTTCATACCTATACTAGCCGGATGCCCCACCTCTGAAGCCATGTCCTGAAGCAGAGACGCCACAAAAATGGTGTCAAGTTTCAGGGGGAGGTCCGGCACATGCCTGCCACCCTCAGCCAAGCCCGACATCATGCGGCCAAGTGCCACCCACTCATACCTCCCTCCCCATAGGAAATCGAAAATTGTTCTCGCCAGGGGCCGTCTGATGGCGACCGGCAGAGGGAAAACATAGTGGAGAGCATGTCCGCCTTGAGCACAAGCACTTTACCCAGAAGTGTCAGCTTCCTGGCATTCCACAATGCTAATCTGGACTTCACTCGCTGAAAACGCCCCTCCCAGTTGACGGTAGCACTATTCATTGGTTGGAATTGTACACCTAAGATCTTTATTGGCCCTTGACACAACGATAGTCCACCCGGAGCAACATCACGCCCCTTCCAACTCCCTTCACTGTACATTTGCCAATGTTGAGCCTAGCTCCTGAGACCCTTCAAAAATCCTCAAAACCTCCAAAGCTCTCACCACACACTCGTCACTGTCCAGCAACAATGTTGTGTCATCAGTGTACTGTGAAAGTTTCACCCGTAGGTCCCCTCCCCCTGGAACCAGGGTCACCCTCACACTGGCGTCTGCTCTGATGGCCTCTGCAGGGGAATGCAGGGGGGTGCTGAAGCCTTTCAACACCTTCAGCATCTGGGTGCAGCAGAACCGGGAACATCTGGGTGCAGCACAACCTGGAACTGTCGACAACCGGTCCAGAAACCTAGTGGGTCCCGCACATATCGTGCAGCAGAAACCACATCAGAAAAGCGACCGAAAAATTCATTTAATGCCAAGTCTGTCATAAAAGGGTTGAACATATGGACAGAAATTATCCTAAAGTTAGGTCTGTCCATATTTACCACCTCACACAAATTCAACGGGTACTTGTTTGCCAATCTAGGACACCTTGCAGTGACAGCCTGATGAGTCTCAGCTGAAACAAATGAAACATCATACCCGGTTGCCTGCTGATGCCACTGAATACAAAAAACGTCCTCCACCGTCAGATTCAACTGGCCCTTGATGATTCTGGTGCAAAACAAATCCCTTGGCATCACTTCCCTGTCGCTGCTCCTCCACTGGAACCTCAAAGTCCTGCGCAGTCCCACCCGAGGAATTGTCCGGCCCTGGTTGGCAAACGCCATGTTAGAAAAAGAAGAAAAAACACAGCGCGCGCTTCTCAATTGTACAAGTGACAAGAACAGATTTTTTTTTTTTTTTTTTAATATTTTATATTGAAGCTGAAACAAATGAAACATCATACCCGGTTGCCTGCTGATGCCACTGAATACAAAAAACGTCCTCCACCGTCAGATTCAACTGGCCCTTGATGATTCTGGTGCAAAACAAATCCCTTGGCATCACTTCCCTGTCGCTGCTCCTCCACTGGAACCTCAAAGTCCTGCGCAGTCCCACCCGAGGAATTGTCCGGCCCTGGTTGGCAAACGCCATGTTAGAAAAAGAAGAAAAAACACAGCGCGCGCTTCTCAATTGTACAAGTGACAAGAACAGATTTTTTTTTTTTTTTTTTTAATATTTTATTAGAAAAAATCAACAGTACAGTAACCATTATACTCCCAACACATGACTTGGCACTGTGTCCCCATTCGCATCCCCGCACCCCTGAAGTGAAACTGCCCATATGTCATGAAAGAAAAACAAACGACTCCAAAACAGAAAAACACAAGCAAAAGAAAGACACAATAAGAAAAACTGAAACATAACCTGTACCAGTGCACCATTATCTTTTATAGCAACCCAAAACCACCTTTCCACTTTTCTTTTGCAGCGTGATACCCCAACTTGTCCACATCCAACTTCATCCTTTCTGTTACCTCCCATTCGACCCCCTTAGCCACCCTCTCTGTAGTCCACTCCACTCCACTCCATTCTGTACGAGCTCCTGTCTTGCCAGCCATAGCCCCCTTTAGTATAAGCTCAGGAGCAACCACAAAATCCCCCACCCACTCCTAATGTGGGCTCCTACAAAACCCCTCTCCACCACCTGCCATGTCAGTGTAAGATCAGGCTTTGCCCTCCCCACCACCTTTTTTGTCTTAGCCTAGAACTGTATGGCAAAACTACACTCCCACATAACATGGTACGCTGTCTCCCCAGCACCACACGATGGTCTCGGGCACAGAGGAGACCGGCCCAGACCGTGCCTGTGTATCTTGCCTCGCACCGGTAGCGTTCTGTGCAAGCAGGCCCAGT